>NC_038245.2:15173208-15348208 GCF_000004515.6 Glycine max
ACCCTCATCTAGAGTTTTTCTCTTTGATAACATATTGTTGCTAGTAGTCCCTACTTCTGCAATATGTTCTTCGAAGGGGATGATACCTCTAGAGACCATCAAGAGAGATATGACCACCTTGGGAATTATCACTAAAAGCCTAGTTAGCTCCCTCCCATATAGGTCCCTTGAATAGGGGCACGAAGCGGACACGCTGCGTGCCATTTTTTTCACACTGCCATGCATAAGTGTCATGTACCCTTTTGCTTATATTTTGTGAATATTGTCATACTATGTACATTCCCGTGTTGCGTCTTTCGCATATGCATCATGCACGGGTTCTGTCTTGATCCCCTCTCTTTAACAAACCAACAGAGGGTCCGTGTCACCTTCTTTAATACATACGTTGGGCACTTTGCTACCCCAAGACGTTGTATCTAAGAAGGAGACAATTTCCCGGGCTCCCGTATTTGTAAATTGCATCTGTGTCATATGCATTTCTTCATGCATTCATCCATTCCACCCATGATAGATGTCGGAGTTTTAATTCGCACCGATTTTTGTTCACTTTAGTAAAACATGGGATCAAGTCAAATGCCTTCGCTTAAAAAGAGGTTCTATCAAGTCAAGGTCAAGAGCCTAGGGATCACCAGTCTAAAAAAGTTAGGGCAGTTGATGGGTCAGCTCCAGCGGCAAGCTTTTCGCAAAGCTTACGGTAAGATCTGGGACCTAGCCATGGTAGAAGTCTCCACAGAGGCCATTGCCTCCCTCGCCCAGTATTATGATCAGCCGTTGAGGTGCTTCACCTTTGGGGACTTCCAGCTATCACCCATGGTGGAAGAATTTGAAGAGATCCTAGGATGCCCTCTAGGGGGGAGGAAACCATACCTCTTCACAGGGTTCTATCCCTCATTAGCTAGGATTTCCAAGATAGTCCAATTCTCGGCGCAGGAATTAGACCACAGAAAGCAAGTTGAAAATGGGGTGGTTGGAATACTAAGAAAATGTTTGGAGGAAAAAGCAAGAATCTTGGCAGGTAAAGGCGAGTGGGCCCCATTCATAGATATTCTTGCACTGTTGATTTTCGGAGGAGTCCTCTTTCCGAATGTGGATGGGTTGGTGGACCTGGCAGCGATCGACGCTTTTCTCGCCTATCATAACCACAAGGAAAGCCCGGTTGTCGCTATGCTAGCCGACCTATATGACACCTTCGACCGAAGATGTGAAAAGAGCAATACAAGGATTGTTTGCTGTACTTCAGCTCTTTATGTATGGTTAGTTTCACACCTTTTTTGCCAAGAGGTGAGGCATGCTTGCCCGCTAGAAAGCCACTGTTCATGCACAAAGAAAGGATGGGCAAATTGGGACCAACTCTTAGCAAGCAAAGAAGGGGCATCTGCCAACTGGTTCCCTCGATGGAAGGAAGGAGGAACCGGAGTTCTTATTTCATGCGAAGGATTTCCAAATGTTCCCTTGATGGGAACAAGGGGTTGCATCAGCTACAATCCTGTTCTTGCTATAAGACAACTTGGCTACCCTATGAGAGGGGCGCCACTAGAGGATGAGCTCATGCCTGTCATTTCACGAGGCTTCAATAAGACCAACGTGGAGACACTTCAGAAGGTCCGCAAGGCATGGGAGGTGTTGCAAAAGAAGGACAAGGAACTCAGGGGCAGTAACAATGGGCCCATCGAAGGCTATCGTAAGTGGTTAAAAGCCCACGTGCAAGGTCTGGATTGGCTTCCAAGTTTGAGAATCGCTAAAAGAGAGGAAGTTGAGGCACCGGAGGAAGACGAAGAAGTGCAGACCCTTAGGGCGGAACTTGAGCAAGCCCAAACAATTAAAGAAAGGTTCAAATCAGCAGCTCTGAAAATCCGAAAGGAGAATACCAAACTGAGAGATGTAAATGTGGCTACCACCAAAGCCTTGGAACGAGAAACCAAGAGGGCTTGTAGGGAAGAACACGGCTGGAACAAGTTCCGAGGGGCTCTGTGGGGTAGCAACAGCGAGCTTAAACTCCGAAGAGAGGAAAGGGACCAATCACGAGTAGACAGTTTGATCTTGAAAGATGAATTGAAGGCTTGCTCGAGGTCCAAAAGAAACCTGTCTCAGCGGTTATGCGAGACAGAGACCAACATGTTAGCTATCATCAGCAAGTACCAAGAAGAACTAAATCTAGCTGCGGCCCACAAGCATAGAGTGGTGGAAGAGTATGCCCAAGTGTAGGCGGAAAAGGAGGCTAGAGGAAGGGTGATCGACTCGCTACATCAAGAGGCAACAATGTGGATGGACCAATTTGCCCTTACCTTGAACGGGAGTCAAGAGCTTCCCCGACTACTAGCCAAGGCCAAGGCAATGGCGGACACCTACTCCGCCCCCGAGGAGATCCACGGACTGCTCGGCTATTGTCAGCATATGATAGATCTAATGTCCCATATAATTAGAAACCGCTAGGGAACTTGTATTGTCACTCAGATCTTGACTAGTTATAACTTTTTGAATAAAATGAGTTTATCCCATGTTTTTACTCCAAAAGTCAGTGCGAATCAAATCACTCCCGCATTTTATCTCTAGCATGCATTCATATCATGCATCGCATAAACATCTCTTCATGGCATCATAATGAACATATCGTTCCTGCAATTGTTCGTTATCATATTCAAGCCTCACATTTTGCATGAGTCATTACATCATCATGCATATGCGTTCAACATACTTTTTGTTCTACAAACTGCATACCTTTTGTTTTCATGTTCGCTCATGCATGATCCTTGCATTTTCCTCTACAAAACAAAAACAAAAAGGGAAGCATGAAAATTCATGATGCATTCTTAGTTGCATATATTCGGTACCATGAGCCAACCAAGTTGGGATCATAAACCCGTTTCACTTAAAAACAAAATGATTGAACATGGTACTTAATGCATGGTTAACTAGGAAATGATGTTTCTTCGGGCATCTCAAATTCATAATTACATTTTCCATGCATTGCTTAAAGTATGCCCGAGTCATTCATCCCTATGAAAGGTTATTGAAGTATTGGCGATCAGAATTACCATTCCTTGGATTATAGGGTTGAACTAAGCTCATGTTTTTTTCGAAAAAAGTTCATCAAGTCAAGTTCAAGTATGGAAGTAACCATCTTGCAAAAATTGGGGCAAAAGATGAATCGAGTTACATCACTGCTTTGTCTACTGCCAAACACATTTAGGACTGTTGATGTCCTTGTTACTTCCATTTTCACCTTGACCAAGATGTCATGGACCATGTTGAAAAATCTAAATTGATTCAACCCCATGTCCTGCATAAAAATTCGCAATACTTCAACTGTGCATCATTCGCGTACATCCATCATTTTCATTGGTTGCATTGCTCATTGCATTCTTTCCTTGGAAAAAATGAACTTAATCATTATTATCAAAAAGAAAAAAACATTCGCTTTACGACGCCCTTACCAAACCTGTGCTAGAGCTAGAGTAATGGGTGAAGTAGAGGAGGTGCAAGAGCAAATGAAGGCCGACATGGAGGCCATGAAAGAGCAAATGGCCACAATGATGGAGGCCATGATGAGCATAAAGAAGATAATAGAAGCCAATGCGGTTGCAGTTGCCACTACCAGCGCTGTCGCTAAGGTGAACCTGATGCCCCCATCTGGCCTTAACCAAATGAATCATCCAACCTCAAATATGGTAGGCAAAGATTTGGGAAGTACGGGCGGCCCCCCATTATGCGCAAATTCAAAACAAGCATGCCTTCCCACCATATGTGGCATACACTCCCAGTGAGGATGTCAATAATTCCGCTCCCATACTCATTGAAAGCCGACAACCTCAAACTGATCATGCAGATGTCTCTCAAACCATGGGAGAGACACATGAAATTCCCCACCACAATCTAGCCGACTTTGAGCCTTGCCTCGGATATGCCACTGAAGGGCAAGCAGTTGGTGGTATACCCCTGCAAAACACTTTGAAGGGCCCTTAGTATCACCCACAACCACACCTCTTGCATTCCACAACAAGTAAAAACCCTCATGCTATGGCAAAAATGGGAAAGTTGGATCATCTAGAGGAAAGGCTCAGGGCCATTGAAGGAGGTGAAGCTTATGCCTTTGCTAAACTAGAAGAGTTGTTCCTAGTACCCAATATCATCACCCCTCCCAAGTTCAAGGTGTCAGACTTTGACAAGTACAAGGGGACTACTTGCCCCAAGAACCATCTAAAGATGTATTGTCGGAAGATGGGGGCATACACAAAAGATGAGGAACTGCTGATACATTTCTTCCAAGAAAGTCTTACTGGGGTAGCTGTTACCTGGTACACTAACTTGGAACCTTCTCGAGTCCATTCTTGGAAGGACCTAATGGTTGCCTTCGTTAGGCAGTATCAGTACAATTTCGATATGGCTCTAGATAGGATGCAACTACAGAACATGTGCAAAAAGGGGCACGAATCTTTCAAAGAATACACCCAAAGGCGGAGGGATTTGGCAGCCCAAGTAGCACCCCCAATGATGGAAAGGGAGATGATAATGGTGATGGTAGACACATTACCAATATTCAACTATGAAAAGATGGTGGGCTACACACCTTCAAAGCTTTGCGGATTTGGTCTTCGCCGGGAAAAGGATCGAAGCGGGTCTGAAATGAGGCAAATTTAATCATCCTACTTGGAGGAATGAGAAAATTGGGGCAAATGAAGAGGGTGAGAGTGAAGGGGAAACCCATGTTGCGACTGCCGTTTCTATACAGCCAAGTTTCCCACCAACCCAATAATGTCATTACTCAGCCAATAACAACCCTTCTCCTTACCCACCACCCAATTATCCACAAAGGTCATCCCTAAATCAACCACAAAACCCACCTTCCACACAACCGATGCTAAACACCACCTTTAGCACGAACCAAAACACCAACCAAGGAAGGAATTTTGCAGCAAAAAGCCTGTAGAATTCACCCCAATTCTGGTGTCCTATGCTAACTTGCTTGATACTGCAATGGTAGCCATAACCTCTGCTGGGTTTCCTCAACCTCCATTTTTCCAAGGATACGACTCGAACACAATGTGTGCTTATCATGGAGGAGCCCCGGGGCATTCCATTGAGCATTGTATGACCCTGAAGCGTAAGGTGCAAAGTCTAAATTGATGCGGGCTGGCTGAAATTTGAGGAGAATCACTTGTGAATCCTAACATTGACAAACGACACCACACATGGGGCAATTTTAAAAGCTGTTGTTAGATGTCTCTAATGACTCATCAGAATTTTCAAGTTTATGCCATTATTGTAAACCACAATTACAATGCTAAATAATGGATGAATTTGACATCATTGCCTCTCTCATCCTTTCACAAACACATCTTTGCTTATTCAACTTCCACCAGAATGTGAGTGTAAGCCATTGGTTTGTTTGCTCAAAGTGACCTGCGCTCCTGAGTGTTGACTTCCAAGACCGTTCAATCAGAAATTACTCGTGCTACACATTTGGTGGGGGTGCCATAAAACAATGGGTAAAGTTCAAAACAAATAAGTTTCAAAAGAAAAAAAGCATTTTATTGACTGTGTTTTCAAGACGTTCATGTGACCTCATTTTATCATTCCGGAAAGTTTGTCTTTTTAGAGAGAAGTGAGTTATCAAGAATATGATGTTGGACAAATGGCCTCAGTTATCTTAAGAAGGGGGGGGGGGTTGAATTAAGATACAAAGACTATTCCCCAATTAAACTTTCACTCTCTCTTTTTGGATTAACAATGCACCCTTAACATGAATTACTCAAAAGACAATTCAAAATAAACTTCTTTAAAGCAAAAGATAAATAACAATAAATAAAAGAAGTTTAAAGAGAGGAATGCAAACTTGATTTATACTGGTTCGGCCACTTCCCATGCCTACGTCCAGTCCTCAAGCAACCCACTTGAGATTTTCCACTCTCTTTGTAAAACTCCTTTTACAAAGTCTGAACCACACAGGGACAACCCTTCCCTTGTGTTCAGGAATGCTCCACAACAAGAGACCCACGGTCTCTTAATCCCTTTTCAGAAATAAGAAGAAGAGAAGAAGAAATCTCTCTTAAAAGAGATAGATTGTACAATGAAGATCAATCAAAATTCCTTATTGAATATGCAATTGGTTGACCGAGGAATCTTTTTGAGAGGATAAGACATTTAAGTTCAGAAAAACTCTTAATCTTTTGAGAGGATAAAACTTTTTGGGCAATGAAAACTCTCTTTAAATTCATGTTTCCAAGTCACCTTTGATGGCCATTCATAAACCATTTGAATAGATGTGACTCTTGGAAATTATTTTCTGAAAATCCCCTCTGGTAATCGATTACAAGACTTGTGTAATCGATTATAGGCTTTAAAATTTGAATTAAAACGTTCAATAAACTGCTGGTAATCAATTACCATCCATGTGCAATCAATTACACATTATAAATTTTGAATTCAAATTTCTAGTGACTGTTATAAACATTTTCAGCTGTTGGTAATCGATTACCAGAGAGTAAATCTCAATTTAAAATGGTTTAGATAGAATTCTTTGGCCAAACCTTTTGCTTTTTCAATTTGGAAACTTCTTCCTAAGATTCTAGAGATCAACTTGATCATATATCTTGATTTTCTTGGATTCTTGGATTTTTGTCTTGAATAAAACTTAGAAGCACTTGATCCTTTGGCATCATCAAAACATTAAAACATCTTGCTTCTACATAGGAGTCATTTGACTTAATCCATCAACTAAAAAAAATCCTTCAACTATTTCTCATCCTTGGAAAATTCTTTTTGCAAGAATCAAATGCTTTTTTCATTCTTCCTCACTACGAGGTTGTGAAAACAAGACAACGATGGTTACCTCATAGCCCTACACTGGGGCAATGAGGGGCATCGTGCATAAGCCTCAAGTGAACCTAGGGGCAGATTAGAAGTTCTCACCCAATAGGTTCCCTTCTACAAGGTCATGACGAAAGACAACGATTGATACCTCAAAGCCTTACACTGGGGCAATGAGAGGCATCGTGCATGAGCCTCAAGTGAACATAGGGGCAGATAAAAAGTTCTCACCCGTCAATGTTTTTAAACAAAAAAAAGGGGGGGACAAACCCTAGGATTTCAATGGATTGATTAAACATCAAATGACTCCATTACCGTCACTCCAAAATGGTCAAGTGACTAAATCAAACAGAACATACACTCTGAGGGACTTCCCGGAGAGATTTGCAAAAGATAGGATGAGGTTGCATGAATTATCACCTCTTTCAAAAGGACAGTCAATATGTGTTTTCCAAAAAAAAAAAATTAAATCAAAATCACAAAAAAGGGAAAGAATGTAATTGTACAACTTTCCATTACATTGCATTGTTTCATATGAAGTCCGCATTTACCAAATTTCTCGACAAAGGTTGCATGCATCTGCATTCCTAAAAATCATGTTAACTGCATAGATTTCCTACATCTAATATCTAATATTTTGGATTTGGGATGACCGGCTCTCTTTCTTTCTCATAAGGATGGACCCTTGGGTACTAGTACCCTCACCTTTAGAGGACTATACGTCCTCGTCATCAGAGGGTTGCACGCCCTCACCTTCAGAGGACTACACGTCCTCGCCTTCAGAGGGCTGCACGCCTTCACCTTTAAAGGACTACATGTCCTCACCATCATAGGATTACAAGTCCTCACCATCAGAGGATTACATGTCCTCGCCTTCAGAGGACTACACGTCCTTGCCATTAGAGGGCTACACGCCTTCACCTTCCAAGGACTGCACGCCCTCACCTTCAGAGGACCAAACATCCTCATCTTCAGAGGACTACACGTCCTCGTCTTCAGAGGACTACACGTCCTCGCCTTCAGAGGGCTACACGCTCTCGCCTTCAGAGGGCTACACGCTCTCGCCTTTAGAGGGCTACACGCTCTCGCCTTCAGAGGACTACACATCCTCCATTTCAGAGGACTACACGTCCTCGCCTTTAGAGGGCTACACACTCTCGCCTTCAGTGGGCTCCACATCCGCACATTAAGAGAATTTAAGGTCCTCTACCCTTAATGCTTAACCGAGACTTGCGCTCCCGGTTAAGGGGCCAGTAGTTTCCCTTTATCAGTTCTTTTTCCTGGGCCACTCCCTGATATTGGAGGAGGGCCAACTATGCAAGGACAACCAGAGAGCGAGGCTATCACGTAGCTACTATGCCTACCGGGGCAAGATTTCACCCGTGCCACTGCAAAGAGACAAGTGCGGATCGTGCGCACCAACATGACCACTCTTACACAGATATGTATGACATTGCTACTTAGTACCATTTTGCCCAGTGACCGTAATGCCGATCTCTCCCTGCAGAAGTATCAGTTGGTCTGTGTCGTCCCGACATAGGTAGGTATGCATTATTTCCAACTGATTTCTAATGCCATCTACTATTTGCAGGGGTCGCGCCCCACAAGACACCCAGTGGACCCGGAGAAGTCCAATAGGGCCCTGGGGTTTCCAGCTCTGGTTACGGGCCTCTGTCAGTCCTATAGGGTGCCCGTACCCCCCAGCAAGTTCATGTCATCGTGACATAGGTAAGTATGAACCTCCCCCAACTGATTTCTGATGTCATCTATTATTTGCATGGATCGTGCCCGCAAGACACCCAGTGGACCCCAAGAAGTCCAACAGGGTCTTGGAGTTGTCAGCTCTAATTACGGGCCTCCGTCAGTTCTACGGAGTGCCTGTCGCCCCCAGCAAGGTCATCAGGCCCCCTATTAACGGGGCTTTCCTCGAGTAGTACTGCGCCCCCAGGTAGGCGCAGGGCAAGGCATCACAGCAGCGGGCAACAGACGCACCGCCACCGCCTCTAGAGTTCACCTCAGCTCATCCACAAAAAGGTTAGAGCGTTGCCTATGACCCATGGCCGACCAATAGGCGACCAAGTCCAAGGCCAAAGGTAAGAAAAGTACTATGTCCGTGACCGACAAGTCATCATGTGTCCAGCTCAAGACGTTAAAGAAGCGCTACTAGGAGGCAACCTAGTACCTTTTAAATTTCTGCTTGTTATTTGATCACCTTTTTGTTTCTCAAGTCATAGTAGGACACACCTAGTTGCTCATGATCCTAGGAATTTAAATAAAATGAGCACAAGCTCGGAAGGTAGTCATACCTCACAAAATATATGTATGTGTGTTTAGGTAGTGAAAATACCTTAGATATGCATGTATGTAATTTAGGTAGCAAACAACTACCTCACGAAATATATATATATATATATATATATATATATATATATATATATATATATATATATATATATATATATATATATATATATATATATATATATATGTATGTTTAGGTGGCAATATACCTTGGATATGCATGTATATAGCAAAAATATCTCACAATATATATATATATATATATATATGTATGTTTAGGTAGAAAGATACCTTGGATATGCATGTATGTAACAAAAAAAACTTCACAAAACATATATATGTATGTTTAGGTAGCAAGATACCTTGGATATGCATGTATATAGCAAAAATACCTCACAAAACATATATATGTATGTTTAGGTAGCAAGATACCTTGGATATGCATGTATATAACAAAAATACCTCACAAAACATATATATGTATGTTTAGGTAGCAAGATACCTTGGATATGCATGTATATAGCAAAAATACCTCACAAAAATATACACATGTTTAGGTAGCAAAATGCCTCATGAAAAAAAAAAGGAAAAAGCAAAAACAAACAAGAAAAAGAAATAAACAAATGATAAAAAAAAGAGAAAAGAGAAAAAAAGTTGTATAGCTGAAAAACCAACATGCTTTTGAAAAGAAATGACTTCCAACTTTTCTTTGAAAAAATTCACTGATCATAACCAGTTTTTGAAAAAAATGTGTGTACACATTTGAAGGGTAAATGCTGTGAAAGTTTTTCCGAACACCCAAGATAGACTCGGATGAATGCACAAATTGATAAAAGAACATATTTTGGAAACACTGGGTTGACTAAAATAGAGGAAATGAATCCTGAGCCCTAGCATCACATGACCATAAAAGGTTGACACTTGAGTGTCCACATAGGTGCATGCATGACTAGTTATGCATACAATTTCCAAATCATCATTGTTGCATTTGTGTCATCGAAATAATGTGGGACATCCCCTTTTATCCTTGAACTAAACCAAACCCTGACATATATCATGTCCAGCCGTGCTACAAGCCTTGAGCCAAAATCCCGACTTACCATAAACCTTGACCCAGGGTGAGAATATCAATCCTTGCCCTCGGAAGAAAACACAAAAAGAAGGAAAATCCCCAATCAAAGAAAGGGAGAAGGCAAAAAAGGAAAGAAAATTCCCAATTAAAAGAGGGAGAGAAAGCAGAAAAAAAAAGAAAGGAAAGAAAATTCCCGATCAAGGATTGAAAGAAAACAGAAGAAATATGCAGAAAGGTCTTTTGGACCAAACAACATCTGAACAAATACAAAGTTACTACCAAGTAAACAAGAAAAAAGAAAAAAAAGAAAGGAAACCACGACCTAAAGTGGCCCTCTCCCTTTGATTACCAACCAAAATCCTGTGCGTCGGTGACTTGTTCGCCTCGCGCTAAACAAAAACAGAAAACGAAAAGGCCCAAACACTCAGAGCCAAATTTCCCACCAAATGAACCCATTCCCAAGAAAAAGTCCTATTGATCCATGATCACGCATGTAGTCTTTGATTTGATAGGAAATAATTTGCAAAATCAAGTCATGGCATATCTATGGTTCGGAATTAGGATGAAACACTTACCTGTGTGAGATTGATACACTTTGAGTGATTTTCTACTATTTTTGTTGAAACCAGTGTTTCCTCTAAATGGTCATTTAGAAGCGAAATCCTAAACATCCAAAATCTCATTTGTGGTTATGAGAAGATTTCATCAGCATACTCCCCTTCCCCGATAGACCCATTGTTTTTCATCTGAAAAACATATGTTGCTCTGATTAGTTGGAAGTTTTCTCTCTTTACTAAAGCATGTTTGCATTTTAGTAAAGAAAACACTGATACTATTTTTAGTCTCCCAAGTTGTCCAGAACTACGTAGGTCTGAATTCCTCATTGAGGATACGTAGGAGCAAGAGCCTCGCTTTAGTCAGTCGCCCCCACAATTTCTGTCATACAGACACTGGAGTCACATGACATGCGGAGATACCCGAGTGGTTATCTGTTTAAACTTTCTTGTGCTATCTCTAAGACTCAAAGCATGATAGCATGCAGAGACTAACGTCGTCTTCTGCACCCTTTGTCAATCGCGGCCAACAAGCTCGTTGACATGCGGAGGTTTACGTCATCTTCCGCGTAGATAATTTCTGTCATACTGACACTGGAGTCACTTGACATGCGGAGATACCCGAGTGGTTATCCGTTTAAACTTTCTTTTGCTATCTCTAAGACTCAAAGCATGATAGCACGCAGAGACTGACGTCGTCTTCTGCACCCTTTGTCAATCACGGCCAACAAGCCCATTGACACGCGGAGATTTACGTCATCTTCCGCGTAGACAATTTCTGTCATACTGACACTAGAGTCACTTGACATGCAGAGATACCCGAGTGGTTATCCATTTAAACTTTCTTTTGCTATCTCTAAGACTCAAAGCATGATAGCACACAGAGACTAACGTCGTCTTCTGCACCCTTTGTCAATCACGGCCAACAAGCCTGTTGACACGCGGAGATTTACGTCGTCTTCCGCGCAGACAATTTCTGTCATACTGACACTGGAGTCACTTGACATGCGGAGATACCCGAGTGGTTATCTGTTTAAAACTTTCCTTTGCTATCTATAAGACTCAAAGCATGATAGCAAGCTGAGTGGGTAAACACGTAGAGACAGATTCTGCGCCCTTTATCATTCAGGAACAACAAGCTGAGTGGGTAAATGCACAGAGATAGATTCTGCGCCCTTTATCATTCAGGTAGAACAAGCTGAGTGGGTAAATGTGCAGAGACAGATTCTATGCCCTTGATCATTCAGAAGCTGCGAGGCGGGTGATAAATGCGAAGAGACAAATTTTGCGCCCTTTGTCATTCAGATTTTGCATGTTGGGTGATAAACGCGCAGAGACAAGTCTACGCCCTTTATTATTCAAAAACAATAAGTCGAGAGGTGGGCGGAGGTAAATTATGGTCATTCCACGCACCTTTTCGCCATCCAGAGGCGATCGTGTCCGGTGGCATGCAAAGACAAATTATGGTCATTCTGTATCTCGCCGCCCAGGCTCGATCATTTCCAACAAAACGCAGAGACAAATTATGGTCATTCTGCGTCTTGTATCAACCGAGAGGAACAAATTTGACAGTATCAGGATGATGTGTCGGTACTGATCATTTTCAAATTTTTGCAGGTTCCGCTGGCAGGGAGGTTCACTGGCTGAATGGTGTTTCGCTCGAACGAAATTAGTGTCTTATCTTTACTTCCCATTTATCTCCAATAAAAGACAAGTAAAGAGGGGAACTTGTCATACCCTAATTTCGTCCGGGGACCATCCGTTGTTGGGATGCGACCCTCGTTTGACCACTTTGAGATACTTGGCACCCATCGTTAGGCAATTCGTGAAGTTCCGTGGCATGCCGGAAGTCAAAAGAAAGCATTGTAGCACAATCCGTGAAGTTCCGTGACATGCCGAAAATTAAAAGGAAATGTTAGTGCACAATCTGTAAAGTTCCGTAATGTTCCGGAAGGCAAAAAAAGGGATAATTACGTAATCCGTAAGGTTTCGTAACATTACAAAAAGAAAACAAGCATCGTTACAAAATTCGTAAAGTTTCGTAACGTTACGGAAAAATAATCACCAAAAAAGAGCAAGAGGGTGTATTTAGTAAAAATGGGGGTGCAAATAGCAACCAGGCCCACTTGGGCCTTCCAGAAAATTCCTCCAGAAGGCGGTTGCTTCTGGAGGAAGCATCCTAGCTCGCCTGGGCGAGCTGGGTGGCAAGCTTCTCCCCGATTTTCCTATAAATAGGGGGAGAGGTGAAGGGAAAAAATGTTCAGCCCTTCTGGTATTTCTAGGTCACTGGAAATTAGTGAAAAAATTGTTTCCGTGAAGAAAATCCAAGCCGAGGCGCTTCCGTAACATTTCCGTAACGTTTCCGTGGGTGATTTCGCGAAGATTTTCAACCGTTCTTCGACGTTCTTCGTTCGTTCTTCGGTCTTCAACCGGTAAGTTCCCGAAATCGAACTTTTCAATTCATTTTATGTACCCTTAGTGGTCCTCATTTGTTTCGCGTACTTTTATTTTCGTTTCATTTACTTTCCGTACCCCTTTTTAACGTGCTTTAGTCATTTACTTAAGTCATTTTCTCGCCTAATCAAAAAATTAAATAAATTTCCACCGATCATTTGAATTGTAACATCCGTTAATTTCTGTTAAAATGAAATTCGTAGGTATGATAAAAACATATCTTGCAAAAAATGATAAAAAATAACTTAACCAAAACGCTTTGTTCACAAAAGAACTACGTAGGTATGATTTTCTCATCACAATTGAGGAATACGTAGGAGCAAAGGGAAAGGCTCTTGTCGACCACAAAAAGATAAAAACATAAAAAGGCATAAAAAGACATAAGAACGTAAAAAGGGAAAAGAATATAAATTGAAGTCATATTTGCACATTTGATTAAAGGTTGCCGTCTCTTGAGACGGACGCGTGGGGTGCTAATACCTTCCCCGTGTGTAAATACAACTCCCGAACTTTTCACTTAGGGTTCGTAGATCACGTCTTTTTCCGGTTTTTCCGACGTTTTCCTCAAATAAACATTGGTGGCGACTCCACGCGTATTCCTTTCTTGGAACACGCACCCGTGAGTCACGCGTCGCCCTTCCGCCGAAGGGTAGGTTGCGACAGACCAAACGGGAACATGAGTCCATTAAAGAATATTCTCAAAGGTGGAGAGATCTAGCAGCCCTAGTCGTCCCACCTATGACTGAAAGGGAAATGATCACGATTATGGTAGATACATTGCCTACGTTCTACTACGAGAAGCTGATAGGATATATGTCGGCTAACTTTGCAGACCGCGTCTTCGCCGGAGAAAGAATCGAGTCCGGACTTAGGAAAGGCAAGTTTGAATATGCCTCAAACGTTGCCCCCAACAACAATAGAAGAGCCCCAGTGGTGAGCACATAGAAAAAGGAAGGAGATACCCACGCGGTCACCACCTCCCCAACATGGATGAAAATGCCCCAAAATGCCCAAAACTCTTACCAACACAACCACCCGAACTTTTTGATCCGAGCCGGAAGTTCCCTCCTAACTCAAGTGGAAAGGCCTCCCGCAACAGAAAAAACGCCTGTCCAACACACAGCTCCAGCCATTCCTCGCCCAGCCATTAATACAACTCCTGGCGCGAGTTATAACAATGCACGACGCCCTCCGAGAGACGAGTTCTCTCCTGTTCCCATGGCGTATTCCGAGTTGTAGCCCTCATTATTGGAAAATCATTTGGTGGTGACCATACCTGGGAAGGTCTTCCAGCCACCATACCCCAAGTGGTACAACTCAAATGCCACATGCGCATACCATAGTGGAGCCCCCGGACACAACATTGACTCCTGTCTGCCATTCAAGTATAAGGTGCAACACCTAATAAATGGCGGCTGGCTATCATTTCAAGAAGAGGGCCCCAACGTTAAAACCAATCCACTAGCCAGTCATGGAGGGGCTAGCGTAAACGCCATCGAAAAGGATAGGCCGGCAGGGGCAAAGAGATTAGAAGATGTGGCTACATCTAGACGATTCATCTACCAGTCGTTGTAGGCAGCATGCGTGGTATCTCGTGGCGGAGGCGAAAGTGATGAATGTCTGTTTCATCTCGGGAAATCACACGACAACGGCTCATGGACTGGGGGTAGCTCGAAGTGTCCGAGGGAGATAGGGAAGAACCGCAGATTTGCATGCAGTCGGCAGAAAGGAAGGTTCCCCCAACCCCCAAAGCCCTAGTAATATGTTTCACTAGGAATGTGACTGGCTCCAGGTCTAAGTACCCCCCGACAGCGCCCAAACCAACACCGTTTTCCTATCAAAGCAATAAGGCCATTCCATGGAAGTATACCCCTCCCGCTTTTGGAGAAAGGGCGGCAACGGAGGTTGACTCCTTGTCAGCCAAGGTGACCAACATTACCGGGTGTTCGCTCCCCCTCACTCAGCGGAATTGCCCTCTAAGGGGAAAGCACCCATGATCTAAGAGCCCGCAGACGTGACCACCCCCTCAAAACAAGTGGATCCCCCGGTGGTAAAAGGAGCTGAAAAGAAAGAAGGTCTTCAAGGAAAGGCGGTGACCTTGGAAGAGGCTCATGAGTTTCTTCATCTCTTCCAACAAAGCGAGTTTAAAGTAGTTGAGCAAATGAATAAAACTCCGGCAAGGATCTCTTTGTTCGAACTGCTCATAAACTCTGAGCCTCATCGTGCACTATTGGTAAAGGTCCTCAACGAATCCCACGTAGCACATGACATCTCAGTTGAGGGTTTTGAAGGCATTGTTAATCATATAACTACCAATAACTATATCGCGTTCGCGGAAGAAGAGATTCCCGTCGAGGGGAGAGGGCACAACAAAGCTCTACATGTGTCTGTTAGATGCATGGACCATGTCGTCGCTAAAGTGGTCATCGACAATGGTTCAAGTTTAAATGTGATGCCAAAGACCACCTTGGAGAAGCTTTCTTTTAATGTGTCACGTCTAAAACGATGATAGTACGAGCCTTTGACGGTAGTCGGAGGGAGGTGATGGGGGAAATCGACATCCCTATTCCGATAGGCCCCCACACTTGCAATGTGGTTTTTCAAGTGACAGACATAAATCCCGCCTACAGCTGCCTTTTGGGGAGACCCTGGATTCACGCGCTAGGAGTGGTCCCTTCGACGCTTCACCAAAAATTGAAATTCGCGGTTGGTGGACTCTTGGTGATAGTGTCAGGCGAAGAAGATATGTTGGTGAGCTGCCCCTCCTTCGCGCCATATGTAGAAGCAACGGAGGAATCGTTGGAAACAACTTTCCAATCCTTCAAGGTGGTGAGTTGTGCCTCTGTGGAAATGAGTCCGTTGCTACCTTGCCTCTCTAATGCGGCCCTAATGGTGGCGCGGGTAATGCTCAGGCACGATTATGAGCCTAGAATGGGTCTGGGCAAGGACAGCCATGGGAATGCCGATGTGGTCGACATTAGGGGTAACCTGTACAAATATGAGTTGGGGTATGAACCCGGGAAATCGGGAAGAAGGAATGCACCATCAAGACTCCGGGCATATAGGGCATGGCCCGACCATGTTAGCCAGTGTTTCACAAGTGCCGGGATAATGTTCGAGGAAGAGGTGGCGGCAATAGGAGAGGAATCTCCATAAGATCCACCAAGTTTCGTGCGACCATGCCATCCCAATTCCCGAGTGGGGAACTAGCGTGCGATGAGCCAGTCGGAAGTCTATACTATTGATTCAATGTAATTAGAGACTATAGATTCCATTCTCTTTTGTTTTGTGAAACCTACCTTATTAAATAAACAAAGAGATCTTGTTTCATCTATTCTTGCGATTCCACTTTTTCTCGTATCATTTTGCATGTTTTTGTTTTTGTCTTGAATGGTATAGATGTAAGGGTCGATTCTTTGAGGATCCTAACAACAAGGGTTTGATAATCGATTTTGACCAAGAAGTAAGTCAAACAATAAACAAAGAAGAGGAAGAGGATGTCCTTTCACCAGAGTTGGAGAGGTTGATCGCTCAGGAAGAATGCGAAATGAAGCCTCACCAAGAGGAAATCGAACTGATAAACTTAGAGACCGGAGAGGGAAAGAAAGAAGTGAAAGTAGGAACCGATATGACCGCACCTATCCGCCAAGGTTTGGTAACCCTTCTTGAAGAATATCAAGACATCTTCGCATGGTCGTACCAAGACATGCCAGGTCTGGACCTCAACATTGTGCAGCATAAGTTGCCATTGAATCCTGGGTCTTCCCCGGTTAAGCAAAAACTACGAAGGATGAGACCCGAAATGTCTTTGAAAATTAAAGAAGAAGTAAGAAAGCAGTTTGATGCGGGTTTCTTGGCTGTAGCTCGATACCTGGAATGGGTAGCCAACATTGTCCCGGTCCCAAAAAAGGACGGCAAAGTGCGTAGACTATCGGGACTTAAACCGAGCCAGTCCTAAAGACAATTTCCCCTTGCCACACATTGATATACTGGTAGATAATACAGTCAAGTTGGCCCTTTTCTCTTTTATGGATGGTTTCTCAGGGTATAATCAGATAAAGATGGCACCCGAAGATGTGGAGAAGACTACTTTCGTCACCCTATAGGGAACATTCTGCTACAAAGTGATGGCCTTCGGGCTAAAAAATGATGGGGCAACCTATCAACGTGCCATGGTAGCTTTGTTCCACGACATGATGCATAAAGAGATAGAAGTCTATGTAGATGACATGATTGCCAAATCTCGGACCGAGGACAAACACCTCATCAATCTGCGTAAGCTGTTTGGAAGGCTGCGGAAATACCAACTGAAACTAAACCCCGCATAGATCCTGAGAAAGTGAAGGCCATTCTTGAAATGCCAGAGCCACGCACGGAGAAGCAGGTTCGAGGTTTCCTGGGCAGGTTGACTACGTCGCGAGATTAATCTCGCAAGTCACCCCTACCTGCGAGCCCATCTTCAAACTATTGCGTAAGAACCAGGCGGTCCTGTGGAACAGCGATTGCCAAGAGGCCTTCAAAAAAATCAAATAGAGCCTTGCGAGCCCCCCGGTGCTCATGCCACTTGTAACAGGAAGACCTCTTTTCCTGTACATGAGTGTGTTAGACGAGTCTATGGGGTGCGTGTTGGGTCAGCACGACGACTCTGGGAAAAAGGAACAAGCCATTTACTATTTAAGCAAGAAGTTTACCGCCTGTGAGATGAATTACTCAATGTTGGAAAGGACGTGCTGTGCCTTGGTATGGGTGTCACATCGTCTTAGGCAGTACATGCTCAGTCATACCACGTGGCTTATTTCCAAAATGGATCCTGTGAAATACATCTTTGAGAAGCCGGCCCTCACGGGACGAATCGCTAGGTGGCAGGTACTACTATCTGAATTCGATATTGTGTACGTCACCCAAAAGGCGATAAAGGGAAGCGCCTTGGCAGATTATTTGGCTCAACAACCCCTCCAAGATTATCGGCTGATGCACCCTGAGTTCCCGGATGAAGACATCATGGCCCTATTCGAAGAGAAGCGGACACACGAGGATATAGACAAATGGATTGTTTGTTTCGATGGGGCATTTAATGCTTTGGGCCATGGAGTAGGGGCAGTCCTTGTATCCCCAGATGATCAATGTATTCCTTTCACGGCCAGGCTAGGTTTCTATTGTACCAACAATATGGCCGAATATGAAGCGTGCGCCCTTGGGATTCAAGCGGCCATTGATTTTGACGTGAAGCTACTCAAAGTGTATGGAGACTCGGCTTTGGTAATACGCCAGCTGAGAGGAGAATGGGAAACTAGGGATCAAAAGTTGACACTCTATCAAACTCATATCTTGAACCGGATGGGCATGCTATGGCCAGGAAGATCCTTAGAGCAGGTTATTACTGGCTCACTATGGAAAGCAATTGTTGTGCCCATGTAAGGAAATGCCATAAATGTCAAGCGTACGCGGACAATGTCAATGTTCCGCCACATCCTCTGAATGTCATGTCGGCCCCTTGGCCTTTTTCCATGTGGGGGATAGATGTCATTGGGGCCATCGAACCCAAAGCTTCGAACGGTCATCGCTTCATTCTCGTGGCGATAGATTATTTCATCAAATGGGTTGAAGCGGCTTCTTATACCAATGTCACGAGGAGTGTGGTGGTCAGATTCATAAAGAAGGAACTGATTTGTCGATACAGACTCCTTAGGAAAATCATTACTGACAATGGCACCAATCTGAATAACAAAATGATGCAGGAAATGTGCGGGGATTTCAAGATCCAGCATCATAACTCCACCCCTTATCGGCTAAAGATGAACGGGGCTGTGGAGGCTGCAAATAAAAACATTAAGAAGATTATTCAGAAGATGACAGTGTCATACAAAAATTGGCATGAGATGTTGCCTTTTGCCCTGCATGGATATCGAACCTCAGTACAAACTTCTACTGGGGCAACGCCGTATTCCTTGGTTTATGGGATGGAAGCGGTACTCCAGTTTGAGGTAGAGGTCCCTTCCCAGAAGATACTGGCGGAATCGGGCCTAGAAGAATCAGAGTGGGCTCAAACACGCTACGACCAACTTAACCTTATTGAAGGTAAGCGCTTGATGGCCATGAGCCATGGGCGCCTGTATCAACAAAGGATAAAGAACGCGTTTGACAAAAAGATACACCCGCGCAAGTTCAATCAGGGGGACCTTGTCCTGAAAAAGATATCCCACGCTGTTAAAGATAATCGAGGGAAGTGGGCCCTGAATTACGAAGGACCTTTCATTGTGAAAAGGGCTTTTTCTGGGGGGGCTCTGGTGCTCACCAACATGGATGGCGAGGAGCTACCCTCGCCCGTGAACTCCGATGTCGTTAAGCAATATTACGCTTGAAATCTGGGGCAGTTGAGGAAACCGCTGCATGTTCTTTTTATTTTTGTGTTTGTGTGTTCTTCTTGGTTTCCTCCAGGGATTCCTGTCCGATGTAATTGCCTCGTCACAGTTCTTTAAAAGAAGAGAACATGGGTCTGAGGCTTCAGTCCTCACTTTGGTTTTAAACTATGTGCAGTTTGTGATAACCTGAGCCCTTTCGCTCAGTTCATGGGGTGCCCTAAGTGCTTAATTAAAACTGAACCCAACCAGCTTTCACTAAGAAGATTATTGCATTTGAAAACATTCATGCATACGCATACGCATGCATATTTTGTGATAACAGGGGCAGAATCGTCTTAGGCAACGGTCAGAGGTCGAGACAAGGTTAAGGGTAGAAACCAATCAAGGTAAGACGACGACATGGTCACGATTTGCCAAGCATTGTTGTTTCCTACTTTCAGGTACTTATGGATGGACGCAAGGAGAGGCTAGGGTCACGACCAATAGGTCGTCATCCTTTTCCTAGCCCAGGGCAAACGGAAAGCGTCACTGCGAAGCAACCCAATATCCTTTAAAATCTCCAGTAATTATTGCTGTCGTGTCTATAAAGTAAGTATTATATGCCTAATCCACCATGAGGGGTTTGGAGTAAGCGAACGCTGACCCTTAGGAGTCTTACTTGTTTCGCCAAAAAAAAAATGCAGGTTAGCTCGCCTGGGCGAGCAACCTCTGCACGAAATAAGTTAAAAAGGGGGAAGGGGGAAGGTTTCTGCACCAAAAACTCTTCCCCCCCCCTCATTCAAAAAGAAAGCTACGGGAATCACCAATTTTGCAGCCCCTAGGTCACCATTTTTCACATTTTTGATTCCATTTTGCTCTATTATTCATCTCCAACAAGTAAGTACCTCATTCTTGGGCTCTTTGGCTTTCCATTGATATATTTTGGTGCTCTAAGTTGCATGTATTTGCTCAAAACGTGAGGGATTTATCCTGAATTATTGCTTGTTTTTGTTGAATTGAGGGGTTGTAGGGGATGGCCATAGGCCTAGGGTGCGTTCTGAGATAATGGGGCATGCCACATTGCCCCCATTCCCTTGATTTTCATGCTTAAACATGCGCCCACCAAGTGTTCAATGAAATGCCTCAATTGCATTTGCGCATGATTTTGTGGAACTTAGCTTGCGAAATAAATTGTGCGCATTGTGAGTGTGTGGGTAGTTTGTAGAAGCTAGACTAAAGTGCCAAAAGGATGACTCATGCCTAGGAATCTAAGTTTCCGGTTTTGAATGTAAAAGATGCTTGAGTATTAGAATATGTTTGAGGAGTTTTTTTACTAGAATTCAAGGCTTGTTGCCTCATGAGGAATGCCTTGCGCTTAGATAGCATGAAAAAGCCCTTCGATAATATGTATGTATGTAAATATGTAGCATGAAATACCTTGCAAAATGTTGAATAAAATGCCTTGCAAAATGTTGAATAAAATGTCTTGCAAAATATGAATATATATAGCAAGAAAATGCCTTGCATAATATGAATATATATAGCATGAAGTGCCTTACAAAATTCTTGGATGGGTAGCGTAAAAGTGTTTTTCAAAATATGTGTATTTGTGAGTAGGTAGCAAAAGAAGCCTTCCAAAAAATGTGTATATATATAGGATGTAGCATGAAAAGGTTTGTCAAAAAATATGTACATGGATATGTGTCGTAAAATGCTTCTCACAAAATTTTTATGTGTGCAAATGCGTATGTGTCATAAAATAGCACGGCCCCAATATGATTATTTTATAAAGTGCATGTTGACACTCGCGCCATATGAACTGTTGTTTGGCTCTTGTTTGTAATGATTGGTATATTTCTTGTAAACTAACTTTCCAAATGTTGTCCTCGCAGGAAATGCCACCGAGGAAGCTCTCCGCAAAGAGATCTAGGAGGGACGCCGCAGGCAAAGGAACCAGTGTCGCTCCTGAGTTTGACAGCCATCGTTTCAAGAGCGCAAAGCACCAGCAGCGTTTCGAGGCCATCAAAGGATGGTCGTTCCACCGAGAGAGACGCGTCCAACTCAGGGACAATGAGTACATAGATTTTCAGGAAGAGATAGTTCGCCGGCGTTGGGCATCGCTGGTCACTCCCATGGCTAAGTTTGACCCAGATATAGTCCTAGAGTTTTACGCTAATGCTTGGCCCACGGAGGAGGGCGTGCGGGACACGCGGTCATGGGTAAGGGGCCAGTGGATTCCTTTTGATGCAGACGCCCTCAGCCAGTTCCTGGGTGACCCGCTAGTGTTAGAGGAGGGCCAGGAGTGCGAGTTTAATCAGAGAAGGAACCGGGCCGATGGATTTGACAAGGAGGCCATCGCCCAGCTGTTATGCATACCGGGTCAGGATTTTGCCCAAACCGCTGCCGGGAGGCGGGTGCGGATCATGGGCACCAGCATGACCACCTTGACTCAGATGTGGATGACGTTGCTACTCAGCAACGTCCTGCCCAGCGATCATAACTCCGACCTCCCTCTGCCGAAGTGTCAGCTGGTGTATGCCATCCTGACACGGATGAACGTCTATGTGGCTCAGTTGATCGCTGACGCCATTTATTTATTTGCAGGTATGCCACCTACCAGGCACCCTCTAGACCCAGATAAGTCTAATAGGGCCCTTCGACCGCCGATCACCCGGGCCTTCATTGAGAAGTATTGCACGCCTAGACAGGCACAGGGTGATGCACCGCAGGCCGCAGACGCACTGCCACCACCTCATCACGCTGATCCAGCTGGGTCATTTGGCATGGAGCGGTATTTACAACACTTGGTTCGCCAGCAGGCGGCCAACCACAGGGGGCAGGTGCAGATACATGAGTGTCTCTACCAGCTCAACATCAGTCAGCAGAGCTAGGGTTTCGCTCCTTTTGTGTGCCCTACTCCATATCAGTTCAGGGCGGAGGTCGCATGGCCTAGAGATTGGCCTGAGGCCCAGGCAGGGGAGGCGCCCGCAGAGGCTCCCGGCGATGCGGAGGAGGCCCGCATGGATGAGGAGATGACAGATTTACTCGGTTTCTTGGGAGGGAATGGAGCCACGTGACCGGGAGATCCCCAGATTCATATTCTCTTTTATATTTCCTCTTTTATCTGTTACATATCATTTTTATTTTTATAACTTGAGGGACTAACATTTGTTTTGTTTTTTTCGATTGTCTTTTGTTTTGTGCATACATGTTGTTTGGACTGTTGCGTTAGTGCTTACTTCGTTATTGTCGATAATGTTTGTTGAAATTTCGGAACCTTGTAGAGTTTTCCTTTAGGATCGTCGTCCTAAAATTAAAATGAACAAAAAAAAATCATGATAACGCCAAGAATAGAAAAAAGAAAGACGCGTTGTAAACAAATGTCGTGTCTATATATAAGGAAAAGGAAAGAGTTTTTGAACCCCCATTTTTACTAAATACACCCCCTGCCCCCATTTTTTGGTGATTATTTTTCCGTCAAGTTACGGAAACTTATGAATTTCATAGCGATACTTGTTTTCTTTCCGTAATGTTGCGGAACCTTACGGATTACATAATCATCCCTTTTTTGCCTTCCGGAACATTATGGAACTTTACGGATTGCACACTAACACTTCCTTTTAATATCCGGCATGTCACGGAACTTCACGGATTGTGCTACAATGCTTTTCTTTTGGCTTTCGACATGTCTCGGAACTTCACAAATTGCCTAACGATGGGTGCCAAATACCTCGAAGTGGTCAAACGAGGGTCGCATCCCAACAACAGATGGTCTCCAGACAAAATTAGGGTATGACACTTTCTTATGCTAAACAACTCTCAAACCCTTCTTTTCAATATTCGAAGACCTCTTTTTGATTTTTCTAATGTTTTTCTCAAATAAACGTTGGTGGCAACTCCACGCGTTTTCTCCCTTGGAGACGAACGCTTTGCCTCATCTATTTTTGCTTTCGCCGTCCCGTCGTAGGGTAGGTTGTGACAAGTATATTTGTTTCAAGTATTATAAAATTATTCCCAAAAAATGTGAGTTTTGGAATGTAACATTTTTGTGAAAGTTACTCATTTCTAGGAATCTATACTACACATGTTTTTTTATGGGAATGGAAGCTATTTTCTAAAATAACTTATCACTTTCTTCTTATTCTACCTCATTTCTTTATTTATTTAATATTTTTGTTTTTAAATTAAAATAAATTTAGAAACATTCCAAGGAATGATAAGTATTTAACAAACATTTTTTTATGGAAATAATATTCATAGCAATGGCATTACTAGGAATATAACCAAATTCATGAAATAAACGTCCCTTGATTGCTTAAAATTACTAGCCATTTTTTTTGTAAGTTTCAATTTAGTATGTTGCACTTATTATCTCTTAATAGGTTTCTTGATTTATCACTAAACTAATTTAACTTGAAAATTGTTGCCAAAACAAATCTATAATTGAACAATTGATGAAAACCCGCAAGGAACCTTTTCACTGTCCGTTTTTATAGTATTTTTTAAAATTTGTCCTCTATTCATTGTGACTATCTTTTGGGCGTGCCATCATTTTCCATTATGGACTAATTTGTTGGGCCTTTCTTATGTTAAACTTGCAGTCATTTCAAGCCCATGGAGACAATGATTTTTAAGGTGGTTTTTTATGATGTGAATGAAATATTCAAAGAGATGCTAACTAGTAGTAAGTAATGGTATTGTAGGATTTTCTTTAACTTTTGATAGCTTTTACGCAAACTTGTATTTAACTTTCTACAAATTTTCTATCATGTAAGCTTTTACTTTTGCTTTTTTCTTGAAGTTTTATTTCTTATTATTAGGTCTTTATGACCATTCTTCTTATTTATCTTGGATTTTGATGAATAACAATAAGTATTATTGATGTTTTAATGAGTTTTTCATAAATGGACAGGATCAACATGTTAAAGGATTGAACTATAATTTGCATGTATCATCCTCACTCGAAGAGAAAAATGCTCTGATGATTATTTAATTAGCGTCCAGTGCGCTAAAACCAAATAGTGTCTACTCATTATGAAAATTAGTGTTATACACTCTGTATTGTTAAACTCTCGTGTCCAGTTAGTATGAGACTAACACATTCTTTTGAAATGATTAACATTGACCAATAAGTTTGTGATAGTCGAAAAAAAAAGCAGTACATGTGTTCTATCTTATACAAATTCATTTTGTCTCTATTTTGAATATCTAACATTTGAATTTAAGAAAAAGATATAATAGAAGAGAATATAAGATATTCACAGAATATTCCTCTAAGGTTGCTTTCGTCAAGGACAAGGAGTACATGGCACTATCTGTACCATTGCTCATTTTTTCGCAAATCAGAGCATAACACGTAGCCTTATCTCTTAGTATGAGATAACAGTCTTTTCAAGGATTCAACATTGATCCTGCAATGGATCTTTCTCTAAAGTTTATAAAATGTAGTATCTACTCAAAAAGAAAAAACAAATTGTTATAACGAGAAAATGAAAATATCTTTGTAGCTATACTTTGTTGAAACCACTAAACGACTGATTTAGAGCTTTCATTTATTTATCCTTTGCTAAGCAAAGTTATCTTGTATTTGAGCTTTATTATTATTTTCTCTTATTGAGTGTTATTGAATACTTGTATTAATTCAAATTGTTATTTGAGAAAGCCAAGAGTGACTTAGTGTTAAACAATACTTGAGTTTCTTAGATTTAGGGGGAGTCTAAGACAATGTCAGAAGTGGTATTAAGAATACTTATATAGCTAGAAGTGACAAGTCAGAATACTTGTTTTGTAATCAATTTTTAATTAGTGAAATCCTTTACTATTGAGTAAAAGAGAACTAGATATAGCTCAGGTTGAGTGAGCCAGTATAAACCAAGTGTTTTTATTTCTCTTATTAATGGTTTATTAAGTGTTCTATTAGCATTCTTTGTCACTTCTTTAATACTAAGTATTTATTTGAAAAATTGCGTTAAAGACTCTCTTATTAAGTCATTGAACGATCAAACATGTCTTTATTAAAACCTATTTTCTTTTTAGTGGATATCTTACCGTACATATATTTTTCTATCTATATTTGTTCTAAAAGTTATAAAAAGTTATTATCTTTGATATACACAATATTCAAGTCCCCCTTCTAGTGTGATTGTTGTTATTTCAGTTTGTATCAAAGCTTGGCCTTAAGGCTTGAGTATTTGACAGTACTAAGGAAAAGATCCAGAATATCAAAGATATGGAAGAAGGATTCTCCACCAACCAACCACCACTGTTCAGAGGCATAAAATATGATTACTGGAAGGAGCATATAATAGCTCACTTTGAATCCATTCATATAGATCTATGGGGCGTGGTGGAAAATGAAGATTATATTTCATACGATGATCATCTCAATGAAATTCCTAGAGGCCAATGGACGGAGGAGCAAAAACTCATATTCCTACTCAACTCCAAGGCTTGGATGTGATGTTGTGTGCTTTATCAGAAGAGGAGTACACTAAGGTACACAATTTCAGAAGTGCCAAACAAATATGGGACACTCTAGTTGTAACATACGAAGGAACATCACAGGTAAAGAGGAACAAACTCAGTCTCCTCACTCGTAAGTATAAAATTTTCTCTATGGAAGAAGGCGAAGACATACAAAGTATGTTTAGATGCTTTCAAACCATTCTCAATGAACTAAGATCCTTAGGCATAACTGATGATAATTATGATCATATTGACAAAATTTTTGAGAAGTTTATCTATAAAGTGGAGACCACAGGTAACAACGCTAAGAACATTAAAGAATCTTGATTCTATGTCCCTTGAGGAACTTGTTGGTACCCTTAAGGTTCATCAACAAGAACTTTAGTAGGACGAAGGACCCAAAAGAGAAAGGTCTTTGGCTCTCAGCAGTTAGAAGAACAAGAAGGCGCCATCGTCTAAAGAACAAGTCTCGAGAAGTTCATCCAAAGCTCTTAAAGTTGATAATTCATCTGATGATGATTATAAGGAAGAATCTGATGGAGATGAGCTTGCCTTCATTTCACAAAAGATCATCAAAATGTGGAAAGACAAAGGTGGGTCAAAGTGGAAAAATTCCTCAAGAAAAATGCCCAAAGAAAAGAAAGATAAAGACAAAAGCTCCATAATTTGTGTCGCAACCTACCCTTCGGCGGGAGGGCGACGCGTGACTCGCGGGATGCGTGTTCCACGAAAGGAATACGCGCGGAGTCGCCACCAACGTTTATTTGAGGAAAACGTCGGAAAAACCGGAAAAGACGCGATCTACGAACTTTTTAGTGAAAAGGTTCGGGAGTTGTATTTACGCACGGGGAAGGTATTAGCACCCCACACGTCCGCCCCAAGGGACGACAGCCTTTAATCGAATGTGCAAACATGACTTTGATTTTTATGTTCCCTTTTATGTTCTTATATCCTTTATACCCTTTTTATATTTTTTCTTTTTGTGGTCGACAAGGGTGTTTCCCTTTGCTCCTACGTATTCCTCAATTTGTGATGAGGAAATCAGACCTACGTAGTTCTTTTGGAACAAAGTGTTTGGTTAAGTTGTTTTTTGTCTTTTTTGCAAAATATGTTTTTTATTGAACAAAAGGTCATTTAAGGTGTTGGACCATTAAACGGTCTTTTGATTTTGGAAGATGAGAAACGTTAAGGCGTTGGACCATTAACGATCTCTTGTTTTTGAAAGGAGAGAAACGTTAAGGCATTGGACCATTAACGATCTCTTATTTTTGAAAGGAGAGAAACGTTAAGGCATCGGACCATTAACGATCTCTTGGGGTGGTCGACAAAAGCGGGGCTTTTGCTCCTACGTATCCTCAATGAGGAACTCAGACCTACGTAGTTCTTTTTTATCAAATGATTCTTTTTTCCTTAAGTGGTGATCATTTTAAGGCGTTGGACCTTAAAAATGATCCATTTTACTTAGAGAGAAATTGAAATGACGAACTTCAAAAGCCTATTTTTGTGGACGAGCTTGACTAGGCGAGTTGATTTTAGCCTTAGTTTCACTTTAGTTATTAATCAATTCGATTAAGAATGAGAAATCCCAAAGAGAAAATGTCCAATTGATTTTCCGCTTTATTTTACTAAAAGATGTCTTTTTGATTATTATATTATTTTTACCTCTTTTTGATTTCCAACGTGGTTACGGCACGACCGAACGGTCGGAATTGATTTTAACCAAAGTTAATGGATAATACAATTCAAACGTTCGGTGGAAATTTATTTTATTTTTAAGTTAAGCGAGAAACGACTTAAGTAAAATGGCTTAAGCACGTCAACAGGGGGTATAAAAAGTAAACAAAACGAGAATAAAAATGCAGTAAACACAATGTGGACCTCTATGGGTGCATAGAATGAATCGAAAAGCTTGGTTCGAGGTACTTACCCGTTGAAGATCGAAGAACGATGAAGAACGAATGAAGAACGTCGAAGAACGGTTGAAACCTTTGCGAGATTCCTCACGGAAAACGTTACGGAAACGTTTCGGAAGTGCCTTGGCTTAGATTTTCTTCACGGAAACAATTTTTCCAAGCAAATTCGAAAGAGAGAGAAGTGCCTAAGGGGCTGAACCCCTTCCTTCTTCATTTCCTCCCCTATTTATAGCAAAATAGGGGAGGTGGTTGCCGCCCAGCTCGCCCAGGCGAGCTCAGCTCGCCCAGGCGAGCAGGGTTGCTTCCTCCAGAAGCAACCGCCTTCTGGAGGAATCTTCTGGAGGGCCCAAGTGGGCCTGGGTGCTATTTGCACCCCCATTTTTACTAAGTACACCCCCCTCTGCTGTTTTTTGGTGATTCTTTTTTCGTAAAGTTACGGAAACTTACGAATTTCGTAACGATACTTGTTTTCTTTCCGTAATGTTACGGAACCTTGCGGATTACATAATCATCCCCTTTTTGACCTACGGAATGTTACGGAACCTCACTTAATTATGCAACGATGCTTCCATTTGATTTCCGGTGTGTCACGGAAACTTACGGATTGTGCATCAATATTTTTTTGGTTTTTCGGCATGTCCTGGAATTTCATAAATTGCCTAATGATGGGTGCCAAGCACCTCACAAGGACCAAAGAATGGTCGCATGTCATCAAGCAAAGGTCCCCGGACGAAATTAGGGTATGACAGTTGCCCCTCTTTACTTGTCTTTTATTGGAGATAAAAGAAAAGTAAAGATAAGACACTAATTTCGTCCCTCTCGATTTGACGAGAGTCGCGGGTGACCATAAAATCTCCACATGCAAATGACTTGTTGTTCCCAGAATTTCACAAATTGCCTAATGATGGGTGCCAAGCACCTCACAAGGACCAAAGAATGGTCGCATGTCATCAAGCAAAGGTCCCCGAAAATCAGTGTATGACACTAATTTCGCTCCTCTCGGTTGACGAGAGTCGCGGGCGACCATGAAATTTCCGCATGTAAATGACTTTGTTGTTCCCGGAGGAAAAAAAGGTGCAGAAGACTGTGCCAGCCCCTGCATGCTATCAAGCGTTCTGTCTTACAGATAGCAAAAGAATGGGTGCGAATAACCATAAGGTATCTCCGCGTATCATGGGTGCAGAATGACCAAACTTGGTCTCTGCTTGCCAACGGACACGACTGTGTCTGAATGGCAAAGGGGTGCGGATAACCGTAAGGTATCTCCGCGTATCATGGGTGCAGAATGACCAAACTTGGTCTCTGCGTGCCAACGGACACGACTGTGTCTGAATGGCAAAGGGGTGCGGATAACCGTAAGGTATCTCCGCGTATCATGTGTGCAGAATGACCAAACTTGGTCTCTGCGTGCCAACGGACACGACTGTGTCTGAATGGCAAAGGGGTGCGGATAACCGTAAGGTATCTCCGCGTATCATGTGTGCAGAATGACCAAACTTGGTCTCTGCGTGCCATCGGACACGACTGTGTCTGAATGGCAAAGGGGTGCGGATAACCGTAAGGTATCTCCGCGTATCATGTGTGCAGAATGACCAAACTTGGTCTCTGCGTGCCATCGGACACGACTGTGTCTGAATGGCAAAGGGGTGCGGATAACCGTAAGGTATCTCCGCGTATCATGTGTGCAGAATGACCAAACTTGGTCTCTGCGTGCCATCGGACACGACTGTGTCTGAATGGCAAAGGGGTGCGGATAACCGTAAGGTATCTCCGCGTATCATGTGTGCAGAATGACCAAACTTGGTCTCTGCGTGCCAACGGACACGACTGTGTCTGAATGGCAAAGGGGTGCGGATAACCGTAAGGTATCTCCGCGTATCATGTGTGCAGAATGACCAAACTTGGTCTCTGCGTGCCATCGGACACGACTGTGTCTGAATGGCAAAGGGGTGCGGATAACCATAAGGTATCTCCGCGTATCATGTGTGCAGAATGACCAAACTTGGTCTCTGCGTGCCAACGGACACGACTGTGTCTGAATGGCAAAGGGGTGTGGATAACCGTAAGGTATCTCCGCGTATCATGTGTGCAGAATGACCAAACTTGGTCTCTGCGTGCCAACGGACACGACTGTGTCTGAATGGCAAAGGGGTGCGGATAACCGTAAGGTATCTCCGCGTATCATGTGTGCAGAATGACCAAACTTGGTCTCTGCGTGCCAACGGACACGACTGTGTCTGAATGGCAAAGGGGTGCGGATAACCGTAAGGTATCTCCGCGTATCATGGGTGCAGAATGACCAAACTTGGTCTCTGCTTGTCATCGGGCCCGCCGCCTCTGGATGACAAAAGGGGTGCGAATAACCGTAAGGTATCTCCGCGTATCATGGGTGCAGAATGACCAAACTTGGTCTCTGCGTGCCATCGGACACGACTATGTCTGAATGGCAAAGGGGTGCGGATAACCGTAAGGTATCTCCGCGTATCATGGGTGCAGAATGACCAAACTTGGTCTCTGCTTGTCATCGGGCCCGCCGCCTCTGGATGACAAAAGGGTGCGAATAACCATAAAGTATCTCCGCGTATCATGGGTGCAGAATGACCAAACTTGGTCTCTGTTTGTCATCGGGCCCGCCGCCTCTGGATGACAAAAGGGGTGCGAATAACCGTAAGGTATCTCCGCGTATCATGGGTGCAGAATGACCAAACTTGGTCTCTGCGTGCCATCGGACACGACTATGTCTGAATGGCAAAGGGGTGCGGATAACCGTAAGGTATCTCCGCGTATCATGGGTGTAGAATGACCAAACTTGGTCTCTGCTTGTCATCGGGCCCGCCGCCTCTGGATGACAAAAGGGTGCGGATAACCGTAAGGTATCTCCGCGTATCATGGGTGCAGAATGACCAAACTTGGTCTCTGCTTGTCATCGGGCCCGCCGCCTCTGGATGACAAAAGGGGTGCGGATAACCGTAAGGTATCTCCGCGTATCATGGGTGCAGAATGACCAAACTTGGTCTCTGCTTGTCATCGGGCCCGCCGCCTCTGGATGACAAAAGGGGTGCGAATAACCATAAGGTATCTCCGCGTATCATGGGTGCAGAATGACCAAACTTGGTCTCTGCGTGCCATCGGACACGACTGTGTCTGAATGGCAAAGGGGTGTGCGTCACATGACCTCAGGGTCAGTATGACAAAGATTATGGGGCGGCCGACAAAAGCAAAGCTCTTGCTCCTACGTATCCTCCAATGAGGAACTCAGACCTACGTAGTTCTGGATAACTTGTGAGACTTGAAAAGTCTCCATCGGAAAATGCTGACATCTCCGGAAAAGGCCAGATGACCACATTGGCCTCTGCTCATCAATCACACTTGGGGTCACTGAATGACGAGGTGCGGATAACCGTAAGGTGTCTCCGCGGGCTACCAGCTCTTGAGTTATGGCGACAAAAGGCGGTGTGGTCGACAAAAGCGAGGCTCTTGCTCCTACGTATCCTCCAATGAGGAACTCAGACCTACGTAGTTCTGGATAACTTGTGAGACTTGAAAAAGTCTCGTTGTTTTCTCCACTAAAATGCAAACATGCTTTAGCAAAGAGACAAATATTCCAACTGATTTAGAGCAGCATATGCTTTTTTGAGTGAAAAACAACGCGTCTACCGGGGAAGGAGAGTCTGCTGATGAAATCTCCCATAACCATAAATGAGATTTTGGATGTTAGCATTTCGTTTCTAAATGACCATTTAGAGGAAACACTGGGTTCGACAAAAATAGAAGAAATCCACTCAAAGTGTATCAATTTCGCACAGGTAAGTGTTTCATCCTAATTCCGAACCATAGATATGTCATGACTTGACTTTGCAAATTATTTCCTATCAAATCAAAAATTACATGCGTGATCATGGATCAATAGGGCTTCCCTTGGGAATGGGTTCTTTTGGTGGTTTCTTCTTTCGGTTTTTGTGTGTTTTTGGCTTTTGATTTTCCTGGCTTTTTCTTTTTCTGTTTTTTTTGTTTAGTGCGAGGCGAGAAAAAAGGGTCGCTAGCGCACGGAATTTTGGTTGGTAATTAAAAGGGGGGAGACCATTTTAGGTCGTGGTTTCCTTTCCTTCCTTTTTGTTCATTTGGTGACAATTCTGTATTGTTCAGATATTGTCTGGTCCAAAGACCTCTCTGCACATTTCTTCTGTTTTCTTTCGATCCTTGATCAGGAGCTTTCTTTCCTTCTTTTCTCTTTTTTCCTTTCTCCCATTCTTTGATTGGGAATTTTCTTTCTTTTCTTTTTGCTTTCTCCCACTCTTTGATTGGGAATTTCCTTTCTTTTCTTTTTTTGCTTTCTCTTTGATTGGAAATTTTCCTTCTTTTCCTTTTTGCTTCCGAGGGTAAGGATTATGGTGAGTCAGGATTTTGGCTCAAGGTTTGTAGAATGGCTAGACATGATACATGTCGGGGTTTGGTTTGGCTCAAGGATAAAAGGGATGCCCCACATTATTTCCATGACACAAATGCAAAAATGATGATTTGGAAACTTTATGCAAAACTGGTCATGCATGCACCTATGCGGACACTCAAGTGTCAAATTTTTATGGTCATGTGATGCTAGGGCTCAGGATTCATTTCCTCTATTTTAAATCAACCCAATGTTTCCAAAATATGTTCTTTTATCAATTTGTGCATTCATCCGAGTCCATTTCGGGCGTCCGGGGAAATTTCACAGCATTCACCCTTCAGGTGTACACATTTTTTTTCAAAAACTAGTTATGATCAGTGAATTTTTTTCAAAGAAAAGTTGGAAGTCATCTCTTTTCAAAAGCATGTTGGTTTTTCAGCTAGACAACTTATTTTCTTTTTTTCTCCTTCTTCTTTTTTTTTTTTTATCATTATCATTTGTTTATTTCTTTTTCTTGTTTGTTTTCTTTTTTCCCCCTTTTTTTTTTTCATGAGGTATTTTGCTACCTAAACATGTGTATATTTTTGCGAGGTATTTTTGCTATATACATGCATATCCAAGGTATCTTGCTACCTAAACATACATATATATGTTTTGTAAGGTATTTTTGCTGTATACATGCATATCCAAGGTATCTTGCTACCTAAACATACATATATATATTTTGTGAGGTATCTTTTTGCTACATACATGCATATCTAAGGTATCTTGCTACCTAAACATACATATATATATTTTGTGAAGTGTGTTTTTGTTTACATACATGCATATCTAAGGTATCTTTCTACCTAAACATACATATATATATTGTGAAGTGTTTTTTTTGTTTACATACATGCATATCTAAGGTATCTTTCTACCTAAACATACATATATATATTTTGTGAGGTATGACTACCTTCCGAGCTTGCGCTTGTTTTATTTAAATCCCCAGGATCATGAGCAACTAGGTGCATCCTACTATAAAAAGTGATCAAATAACAAGCATAGATTCAAAAGGTACTAGGTTGCCTCCTAGTAGCGCTTCTTTAACGTCTTTAGCTGGACGCGTTATGACTTGTCAGTCACTGACCTAGTACTTTGCTTACCTTTGGCTTTGGACTTGGTAGCCTGCTGGTCGGCCATGTGTCGTAGGCAACGCTCTAACCTTTTTGTGGATGAACTGAGGTGAACTCTAGAGGTGGTGGCGGTGTGTCTATTGCCCGCTACCGGCCATCCCAATGCTGCTGTGGTGTTTCGCCCTGCGCCTGCCTAGGGACGCAGTACTTCTTGATGAAAGCTCGATCAGTAGGGAGCCTGATGCCCTTGCTGGAGGTTACAGGTACTCTGTAGAACTGACAGAGACCCGTAATTAGAGCTTGACAACTCCAAGACCCTGTTGGACTTCTTCGGGTCCACTGGGTGTCTTGCAGGCGCGATCCCTGCAAACAATAGATGAAATCAGAAATCAGTTGAGCGATGTGCATACTTACCTATGATGATGTGACCTTGTCGGGGGGGTACGAGCACCCTGTAGGACTGATAGAGGCCCGTAACCAGAGCTGGAAATCCCAGGGCCCTGTTGGACTTTTCCGGGTCCACTGGGTGTCTTGTGGGTGCGATCCCTGCAAACAATAAATGGTATCAGAAATCAGTTGAACTATATGCATACTTACCCATGTCGGGACGACACAGACCAACTGATACTTTTGCAGGGGGAGATTGGCATTGTGGTCGCTGGGCAGAATGTTGCTAAGTAGCAATGTCATCTATATCTGTGTAAGAGTGGTCATGTTGGTGCGCATGATCCGCACTCGTCTCTTTGCAACGGCACAGGTGAAATCTTGCCCCGGTATGCATAGTAGCTGTGTGATAGCCTCCCTCTCTGGTTGTGCTCGCACAGTTGGCCCTCCTCCAATATCAGGGGGTGGCCCAGGAACCGTTAAAAGGAAACTACTGGTCCCTTAACCGGGAGTGCAAGTCTCGGTTAAGCATTTAAGGATAGAGGACCTTAAATTCTCTTAAGGTGCGGATGTGGAGCACACTGAAAATGAGGACACATAGCCCTCTAAAGGTGAGGGCGTGTAGCCCTCTGAAGTTCAGGACGTGTCGCCTTTCGAAGGCGAGGGAGTGTAGTCCTATGATGGCAAGGACGTGCAATCCTCTAAAGGTGAGGGCATGTCCCCCTTTGAAAATGGGGAACATGTAGTCCTCTGATGGCGAGGACGTGTAGTCCTTTGAAGGTAAGGGCGTGCAGCCCTCTGATGGTGAGGACGTGTAGTCCTCTCAAGGCGAGGACGTGTAGTCCTCTGACGGTGAGGGTAACTAGTACCCAAGGTGAGGGCGTGTAGCCCTCTCAAGGCGAGGACAGGTAGTCCTCTGGAGGTGAGGGCGTGCAGCCCTCTGATGGCGAGGACATGAAGTCCTCTGGAGGTGAGGGCGTGCAGCCCTCTGATGGCGAGGACATGAAGTCCTCTGATGGCGAGGACATGTAGCCCTCTGAAGGTGAGGACATGTAGTCCTCTCAAGGCGAGGACGTGTAGTCCTCTCAACGGTGAGGGTAACTAGTACCCAGGTGAGGGCGTGTAGCCCTCTCAAGGCGAGGACGTGTAGTCCTCTCACTGGTGAGGGTAACTAGTACCCAAGGTGAGGGTGTGTAGCCCTCTGATGGCGAGGACGTGTAGTCCTCTCACTGGTGAGGGTAACTAGTACCCAAGGGTCCATCCTTATGAGAAAGCAAGAGATCGACTCATCGAGAGGGCCGGTCATCCCAAATCCACAAGATTTGGACATTAGATGTAGGAAATATATGCAGTTAACATAATTTTTGGGGATGCAGATGCATGCAACCTTTGTCGTGAAATTTTGGTAAATGCAGACTTCATATGAAACAATGCAATGTAATGGAAAGTTGTACAATGTTCATGACATTCTTTCCCTATTTTGTGATTTTGATTTTGATTTAATTTTTTTTGGAAAACACAGATTGACTGTCCTTTTGAAAGAGGTGATAACTCATGCAACCTCATCCTATCTTTTTTGCAAATCTCTCCGGGAACTCCCTCAGAGTGTGTGTTCTGTTTGATTTAGTCACTTGACCATTTTGGAGTGACGGCAATGGAGTCGCTTGATGTTTGATCAATCCGTTGAAAACCTAGGGTTTATCCCCCCTTTTTCTTTTTCTTGTTTAAAAAACATCGACAGGTGAGAACTTTTGATCTGCCCCTATGTTCACTTGAGGCTCATGCACGGTGCCCCTCATTGCCCCAGTGTAGGGCTTAGAGGTACCAAGTGTTGTCTTTCGTCATGACCTTGTAGCTGGGAACCTATTGAGTGAGAACTTCTAATCTGCCCCTAGGTTCGTTTGAGGTTTATGCATGGGGCCTTTCATTGCCCCAGTGTAGGGCTTAGAGGTACCAATTGTTGTCTTGTTTTCACAACCTCGTAGTGAGGAAGAATGAAAGACGCAATTGATTCTTGCAAAAAGAATTTTCCAAGGACGAGAAATAGTTGAAGGATTTTTCAGCTGATGGATTAAGTCAAATGACTCCTATGTAGAAGCAAGATGTTTTGATGTCTTGATGATGCTAAAGGATCAAGTGCTTCTAAGTTTTATTCAAGACAAGAATCCAAGAAAATCAAGATATATGATCAAGTTGATCTCTAGAATCTTAGGAAGAAGTTTCCAAACTGAAGAAGCAAAAGGTTTGACCAAGGAATTCTATCCTTTCAAATTGAGATTTGCTCTCTGGTAATCGATTACCAGTAGTTGAAAATGTTTTAATTCAAATTTTTAAAACCTGTAATCGATTACATAAGTCTTGTAATTGATTACCAGAGGGGATTTTCAGAAAATAATTTCCAAGAGACATATCTATTCAAATGTTTTATGAATGGCCATTCAAATGTTTTAAAGAGAGTTTTCATTGCCCAAACAGTTTTATCCTCTCGAAAGATCAAGAGTTTTTCTGAACTGAAATGTCTTATCCTCTCAAAAAGATTCCTTGGTCAACCACTTGCTTATTCAATAAGGAATTTTTGATTGATCTTCATTTTACAATCTACCTCTTTTACGAGAGACCTCTTCTTCTCTTCTTCTTATTTCTGAAAAGGGATTAAGAGACCGTGGGTCTCTTGTTGTAGGGGATTCTTGAACACAAGGGAAGGGTTGTCCCTATGTGCATTATTAATCCGAAAAGAGAGAGTGAAAGTTTAATTGGGGAATAATATTCGTATCTTAATTCAATCCCCTCTTCTTCTCAAGGTAACTGAGGCCATTTGTCCAACATCCTATTCTTGATAACTCACTTCTCTCTAAAAAGAAAAAAATGAGGTCACATGAACGTCTATATTTTTACTTGAAAACACAGTCAATCAAATGCCTTTTTATTTTTTTATTTTGAAACTTATTTTTTATTTTGAAACTTATTTGTTTTGAACTTTACTCATTGTTTTACGGCAACCCCACCAACGTGCAAGACGAGTAATCTCTGATTGAACGGTCTTTGAAGTCAACACTCAGGAGCGCAGGTTGCTTGAGCAAACAGACCAATGGCCTACACCCACATTCCGGTGAAAGTTTGAATAAGCAAACATGCATTTGTGAGAGGATGAGGGACAAAGATATCAACTTTATCCATTTCATTTAACATTGTAGCTGTGGTTTACAATAATGGCATAAACTTGGAAACCCTGATGAGTCATTAGGGACACCTAACAACAGCTTTCAAAATTGCCCCATGTGTGGCATCTCTTGTCAATGTCAGGATTTACACGCGATTCTCCTCAAATTTCAGCCAGCCCGCATCAATTAGACCTTGCACCTTACGCCTGAGGGTCATACAGTGCTCAATGGAATGCCCCAGGGCTCCCCCACGATATGCACATGTTGCGTTCGAGTCATATCCTCAGAAAAATGGGGGTTGATGAACCTTGGCTAGGGTTATGGCTACCATTGAATTATCAAGTAGATATGGGAGCAAGTCAGCATAGGACACTGAAATTGGGGTGAATTTTACAGGCTTTCTTGCTGCAAAATTCACTTCTTGGTTGGTGTTTTTGGTTTGTGCTAAAGGTGGTGTTCGTCATTGGAAGTGCGGTAGACAGACTTTGTGGTAGATTTAGGGATGGCCTTTGTGGATTAACTGGGTGGTGGGTAAGGAGAAAGTTTGTTATTGGCTGAGTAAAAATATTGTTGGGTTGGTGGGAAACTTGGTCGTACAGGAATGGCAGTCACAACATGGGTTTCTCCCTTATCCTCACCCTCTTTATTTGCCCCAGTTTTCTCAGTCGTCCTAGTAGGATGATCAAATTTGCCTCTTTTCGGACCCACATTGATCCTTTCACTGGCGAAGACCAAATCTGTAAAACTTGAAGGTGTGTAACCCACCATTTTTTTCCATAGTAGAACACCGGTCACGTGTCTACTATCATTGTGATAATCTCTTTCTCTGTTTTTGGGGGTGCTACTTGAGTTGCCAAGTCTCTCCATCTTTGGGCGTATTCTTTGAAAGATTCGTGCCCCCTTTTTGCACACTTTTTGTAGTTGCATCCTATCCGGAGCCATATCAGAATTGTACTGACACTGCTTAATGAAGGCAACCATTAGGTCCTTCCAAGAATGGACTCAAGAAGGTTCCTAAGTTAGTATACCAGGCGACAGTTGTCCTAGTAAGACTTTCTCCGGAAAAATGTATCAGCAGTTTCTCATCTTTTGCGTATGCCCCCATCTTCCGACAGTACATCTTTAGATGGTTCTTGGAGCGAGTAGTCCCCTTGTACTTGCCAAAGTCCGGCACCTTGAACTTGGGAATGACCATGTTTGGGTATTAGGAACAACTCTTCTAGGTTAGCAAAGGCATAATCTTCACCTCCTTCAATGGCCCTGAGCCTTTCCTCTAGATGATCCAACTTTCCCATTCCTGCCATAGTCATAAGGGTTTTTAACCGCTGTGGAATGCAAGAGGTGCAGTTGTGGGTGATACTGAGGGCCCTCCAAAGGGTTTTGTAGGGGTATACCACCAACTGCTTGCCCTTCAGTGGTATATCCGAGCCAAGGCTCGAAGTCGGCTAGATTGTGATGGGGAATTTCATGGGTCTCTTCCACAGTTTAAGAGACATGTGCATGATCAGTTTGGGGTTGCTGGCTTTCAATGGGTATAGGAGTGGAGTTATTGACATTCTTATTGGGAGTGTACGCCACATTGGGTGGCGTATAGTTGAGAGGCAAGCCATATGACGGGAAGGCGTGCCCGTTTTGAATTTGTACATTATGGGGGCTGCCCGTACTTCCCAAATCTTTGCCTACCATATCTAAGGTTGGATGATTCATTTGGTTGATGCCGGATGGGGACGTCGGGTTCACCTTAGCAACAACGCTGGTAGCGGCAATTGCAACCGTATTGGCTTCCATTATCTTCTTCACGCTCATCATGGCCTCCACCATTGTGGCCATTTTCTCTTTAATGGCCTCCTTGTCGGCCTTCATCTTCTCTTGTATCTCCTCTACTTCACCCATTACTCTAGCTCTAGCACGAGTTCGGTAAGGGCGTCGTAAAGCGTGTCCCTTTCTTTTTTATAACAATGATTAAGTTCATTTTATTTTATTTTTCAAGGAAAGAATGCAACGAGCAATGCAACCAATGAAAAGCATGGATGCATGCGAATGATGTACAGTTGAAGTATTGCGAATTTTTACGCAAGATATGGGGTTGAATCAATTTAGATTTTCAACATGGTCCATGACATCTTTGTCAAGGTGAAATTGGAAGTGACAAGGACATCAACAATCCTAAATATGTTTGGCAGTAGACGAAGCAGTGATGTGACTCGATTCATCTTTTGCCCCAATTTTGCAAGACGGTTACTTCCATATTTTGACTTGATGAACCTTTTTATAAAAGCATGAGCTTGGTTCAACCCTATAATCCAAGGAATGGCAATTCTGATCGCCAATACTTCAACAACATCTCATAGGGATGAATGACTCGGGCATACTTTAAGCTATGCATGGAAAATGTAATTATGAAATTGAGATGCCCGAAGAAACACCATTTCCTAGTTAACCATGCATTAGGTACCATGTTCAATTATTTTGTTTTGTTGTTGTGTGTTTTTTTTTTTTTTTTTTTTTAGAAATGGGTTTATGATCCCAACATGGTTGGCTCATGGTGCCTAACACATGCAACTAAGAATGTAGTGTGAAGTTTCACGCTTCCCCTTTTTGTTTTTGTAGAGGAAAACACAAGGATGAGCAAACATGAAAACAAATGGTATGCAATTTTGCAGATCAAAAAGTTTGTTGAACGCATATGCATGATGATGCCATGACTCATGCAAAATGTGAGGCCGGAATATGATAATGGACAAATGCAGGATATGTCCATTATGATGTTATGAAGAGATGCTTATGCGATGCATGATATGAATGCATTTTACGGACACGAGAGCCCGGAAAATTATCTCTTCTTACTTGCGCATTTGGGGGCGCAGTGCCCCATGTGTACAATTAAGAAGGTGATATGGACCTTCCGGCTTCCCGTGACAAAGGACGAGACCCACATACAATGCATGCTAGAGATAAAATGCGGGAGTGATTTGATTTGCACAAGCTTTTTGGAGTAGAAACATGGGACCAACTCATTTTATTTCAAAAAGGAAGTCGTATCTAGTCAAGTTCTTAGAGACCATACAAGTTTCCTAACGATTTCTAATTATGTGGGCCATTAAGTCTATCATATGCTGACAATAGCTGAGAAGCCCATGAATCTCTTCGGGGGCGGAGTAGGTGTCTGCCATCGCCTTGGCCTTGGCTAACAATCGGGGAAGTTCTTGACTCCCGTTCAAGGTAAGAGCAAACCGATCCATCCACATGGTTGCCTCTTGGTGTAAAGAGTCGATCACCCTTCCTCTAGCCTCTTTTTCCGCGTATACTTGGGCATACTCATCCGCGATTCTATGCTCGTGGGCCGTGGCTAGACCTAACTCTTCTTGGTACTTGGCGATGATAGCTAACATGTTGGTCTCCGTCTCGCATAAACGCTGAGACAAGCTTCTTTTGGACCTTGAACAGGCAACTAACTCCTCTTTCAAAACCATGCTATGTGCTCGCGACTGGTCTCTTTCTTCCCTTCGCAACTTGAGTTCACTATTGCTACCCCATAGAGCTCCGCGAAATTTGTTCCGGCCATACTCTTCCTTGCGAGCCCTCTTGGTCTCTTGTTCAAGGGCTCTTGCAGTAATTGCATTCTCTTCCCGTAACCCGGCACACTCCTTCCGAACGTGTGTAGCGGCCAACTTGAACTTCTCCTTGGCAAGTTTTGCTTTTCCTAACTCGCTTTTGAGAGTTTGGACTTCTTCGTCCTCTTCCGGTGCTTCAAAACTCTCTTTGCTGACGACTTTTAACTTGGCGAGCCAATCTAAACCTCGTATATGAACTTTCAGCCATTCGTGGTACCCACCAATGATGCCATTACGAATGCCTTTAAGCTCTTGATCTTTCTTTAACGGGGTTTCCCACGCCTTATGGATTCTTTGTATAGTCTTGGAATTTTGTGCGCCGAAATCCCTCACAAGGAAAGGAGACATGCTTTCTTCCGTCGGTGCTCCCCTCATAGGGTACCCTAGTTGTCTTATAGCGAGCGCGGGATTGTAGTTAATACAACCCCTCGTTCCTACCAGCGGAATGTTTGGGTATCTTCCACATGAGAAAAGGACTCCTTCTTTTCCTTCCTTCCATCGGGGGAACCAACTGATTGTTCTACCTCCTATCCCGGCCAAGAGCCGGTCCCAATCTATTCTCCTCTTTTCAGTACACGAGCGATGGCTCAGGAGCGGACATGGATGTCTTGTGTCTTGTTGGAACAAGTGTGAAACCAACCAAACACAGAGGGCGGGTAAGCAACAGATGATCCGTGCGCTACTCTTCTCGCATCTTCGGTCAAATGTATCAAATAGATCTGCCAAGACGGCTACCACCGGACTTTCCTTGCTATGGCGGTAGGCAAGGAAAGCGTCGATTGCTGCTAGGTCTATGAAACCATCCACGTTTGGAAAGAGGACGACCCCAAAAATTAGCAAAGCTAACACATCCATAAACGGGACCCAGTCTCCTTGATTGGCCATACCCCTCGCCTTGTCTTCTAGGTACTTTTGTGGTAGGCCCGCTATGCCGTTCCGAGTCTGTTTTATGCGGTCCAAACCTCTTGCTGAATCCTTGACCACAGTTGCAATTCTGCTCAAAGAGGGGAGACACCCGGAGGAAAGATATGGTTTTCTTCCCCCGAGAGGACATCCTAGAATTTCCTCAAATTCTTCAATGGTTGGTACTAATTGGAAGTCTCCGAATGTGAAGCACCTCAAAGGCTGGTCGTAGTATTGGGTAAGCGATACAATGGCTTCTATGGATACCTCTGCTATGGTCAACTCTAAGATCTTTCCGTAAGTCTTGCGGAAGGCTTGCATTTGGAGGGGTTCCATCAACCGCCCTAATTCCTTGATGCTGGTGGTATCTAGGCTTTTGACCTTGACTTGGTAGAACCTCTTGCCGGTTTGATTTGTTCCCATGCTTACTAAAGTGAGACAAAAGCTGGTGCAAATCAAAACTCCGATATCTCATGGGTGGGATGGATGAATGCATGATGCAATGCATATGACACAGATGCAATCTAGGAATGCGGGGGTCCGGGGAATTTGTCCCCTTCTTAGATACGACGTCTAGGGGTAGCGAAATGCCCCAACGCACGTTTTTAAGAAGGCGACACGGACCCTCCGTTGGTTTGTTTACAGTAGGGATCAAGACAGAACCCATATGCAATGCCCATGCAAACGACACAATGCGGGAATGTGCACAGTATGACAATATTTACCGAACATAAGCAAAAGGGTATATGATACTCATGCATGGCAGCGTAAAAAATGGCACGCAGCGTGTTTGCTTCGTGCCCCTATTTAAGGGATCTATAAGGGAGAGAACTAACTAGGCTTTTAGCAATAATCCCCAAGGTAGTTATATCTCTCTTGATGGTTTCTAGAGGTATCATCCCCTTTGAAGAACATATTGTAGCAGTAGGGACTACTAGCAACAATAGGTTTTCAAAGAGAAAAGCTCTAGATGAGGGTTCACTGTAATCAAGCAAGTCGGAGACCTAGCATGATCACAGATTCACCTCCACTCCTTATGTTCCCACGAACCCGGGTATAGGGCCCTTTTTTCACTCACAGTGTGTGCAAATAGTGTTGGTGTTTGTGTGCATCAAATGAATAAATATTTACCTCATGCATACATTCTAAAACTCACTAAAAGCAACAAATAGTTTATATACACAAGAACATAAAACAAATAAAGGGAAACCAACAAAGGAGAAAGTCATGATAAAACATTGCACAAGATTAAATGGCCTAACTCTCTAAAAATAGTCCCCAGCGGAGTCGCCAACTGTCGCAACCTACCCTTCGGCGGGAGGGCGACGCGTGACTCGCGGGATGCGTGTTCCACGAAAGGAATACGCGCGGAGTCGCCACCAACGTTTATTTGAGGAAAACGTCGGAAAAACCGGAAAAGACGCGATCTATGAACTTTTTAGTGAAAAGGTTCGGGAGTTGTATTTACGCACGGGGAAGGTATTAGCACCCCACACGTCCGCCCCAAGGGACGACAGCCTTTAATCGAATGTGCAAACATGACTTTGATTTTTATGTTCCCTTTTATGTTCTTATATCCTTTATACCCTTTTTATATTTTTTCTTTTTGTGGTCGACAAGGGTGTTTCCCTTTGCTCCTACGTATTCCTCAATTTGTGATGAGGAAATCAGACCTACGTAGTTCTTTTGGAACAAAGTGTTTGGTTAAGTTGTTTTTTGTCTTTTTTGCAAAATATGTTTTTTATTGAACAAAAGGTCATTTAAGGTGTTGGACCATTAAACGGTCTTTTGATTTTGGAAGATGAGAAACGTTAAGGCGTTGGACCATTAACGATCTCTTGTTTTTGAAAGGAGAGAAACGTTAAGGCATTGGACCATTAACGATCTCTTATTTTTGAAAGGAGAGAAACGTTAAGGCATCGGACCATTAACGATCTCTTGGGGTGGTCGACAAAAGCGGGGCTTTTGCTCCTACGTATCCTCAATGAGGAACTCAGACCTACGTAGTTCTTTTTTATCAAATGATTCTTTTTTCCTTAAGTGGTGATCATTTTAAGGCGTTGGACCTTAAAAATGATCCATTTTACTTAGAGAGAAATTGAAATGACGAACTTCAAAAGCCTATTTTTGTGGACGAGCTTGACTAGGCGAGTTGATTTTAGCCTTAGTTTCACTTTAGTTATTAATCAATTCGATTAAGAATGAGAAATCCCAAAGAGAAAATGTCCAATTGATTTTCCGCTTTATTTTACTAAAAGATGTCTTTTTGATTATTATATTATTTTTACCTCTTTTTGATTTCCAACGTGGTTACGGCACGACCGAACGGTCGGAATTGATTTTAACCAAAGTTAATGGATAATACAATTCAAACGTTCGGTGGAAATTTATTTTATTTTTAAGTTAAGCGAGAAACGACTTAAGTAAAATGGCTTAAGCACGTCAACAGGGGGTATAAAAAGTAAACAAAACGAGAATAAAAATGCAGTAAACACAATGTGGACCTCTATGGGTGCATAGAATGAATCGAAAAGCTTGGTTCGAGGTACTTACCCGTTGAAGATCGAAGAACGATGAAGAACGAATGAAGAACGTCGAAGAACGGTTGAAACCTTTGCGAGATTCCTCACGGAAAACGTTACGGAAACGTTTCGGAAGCGCCTCGGCTTAGATTTTCTTCACGGAAACAATTTTTCCAAGCAAATTCGAAAGAGAGAGAAGTGCCTAAGGGGCTGGACCCCTTCCTTCTTCATTTCCTCCCCTATTTATAGCAAAATAGGGGAGGTGGTTGCCGCCCAGCTCGCCCAGGCGAGCTCAGCTCGCCCAGGCGAGCAGGGTTGCTTCCTCCAGAAGCAACCGCCTTCTGGAGGAATCTTCTGGAGGGCCCAAGTGGGCCTGGGTGCTATTTGCACCCCCATTTTTACTAAGTACACCCCCCTCTGCTGTTTTTTGGTGATTCTTTTTTCGTAAAGTTACGGAAACTTACGAATTTCGTAACGATACTTGTTTTCTTTCCGTAATGTTACGGAACCTTGCGGATTACATAATCATCCCCTTTTTGACCTACGGAATGTTACGGAACCTCACTTAATTATGCAACGATGCTTCCATTTGATTTCCGGTGTGTCACGGAAACTTACGGATTGTGCATCAATATTTTTTTGGTTTTTCGGCATGTCCTGGAATTTCATAAATTGCCTAATGATGGGTGCCAAGCACCTCACAAGGACCAAAGAATGGTCGCATGTCATCAAGCAAAGGTCCCCGGACGAAATTAGGGTATGACAATTTGCTACAAATGTGAAAAACTTGGACACTTCAAATCTGAGTGCCCACAATTGGAGATAGGTTAAGGCAAGAAGAAAATCTATAAGAACAAAGAAAAAAAGGGTGTTATGAGTACCTGGGAAGATCTAGATGACACTTTGTCTAATGAAGATGATGAAGAAGCCAACATATGTCTAATGGCAGATACAACTTCTGAGGAATCTGAATTAGATCAAGAAGATGAGGTAAACTTCAATGACATTGAGTCTCTTAGAAAGGTTTATCATGAACTTTTGTCTAACTCATCTATTCTTTCAAAAGATTACAAAAACTTGTGAAAAGATTTCAAAAATCTATCCAAAGATCATTTATTAGTGAAACAACACTTGTTAGTGAATCGTAGTTTGAATTATCTATTTATTCCAGTTTCTAGGATTTTGTATCAAAGGAACATATATGCGAAATTATCTTATATTTTCTTTTATATGTTTAATGATCATATTGAATTATGAATGACAGATATGGAAAGTCCTGATCCTATCAAACAAAAACACGCAGTATCTGCTTAATTCAGGAAAAAAGATCAATTTGCACAATGGTCATAACATTCAATTTCGAAGATACTCTCCGCAATTACAAGTGTCTCTCTACCTATAAATATGACATCATAGATTGAAGAAAATTGGCGAACATACATAGAAAGACAAGAATCGTAAATCAAGAAATAGGAGAAAAGAAAAAACACTTGTTGAGAAACACACCGAGCTTAAAATAGTTCATCCTTTGTAGTATACAAAGTATTAGTAAGAGATAAGAACTTTATTGTAAATCCACTCTATGAGCATTGTAAAGAATCTTTGATTTTATATCAAACTTTTGTTTGTGAAAGCCAGGAGTAGCTTAGTGACAAAACAATACATGGGTGTTCTTAGATTCAGGGGGAGTCTAAGGGTTGTGACAAGAGTGGCCATGAGAATACTCGTAAGCCAGAAGTGGCAAGAAAAAATACTTGTTGTAATCAAGTTTGATTAGTAGAACCCTTTACTAGTTGGTAAAAGAGAACTTAATGTAGCTCAGGTTGAGTGAACTAGTATAAAACAAAGTATTTTTACTGCTCTTCATTAGCTTATTAAAGTATTTCATGGTCCATTACTATCACACTTTGCACACGAGGTTCTTTACTAAAAGACATCTTTGGACGACAATCCACCATTTTCCACTGGACGGGGGTTTTTATAAACTTATTTACTTTAACATCTTCCATTATGAAAATGTTTTAGATTTTGACTAACACACTATTCAACCCCCTTCTAGTGTGATTGTTGCATTTCAAAATCAAGTTGTTGATGAAAACCCTTAACATGAGCTTCCAACTTTCTCTTCCTCTTGAAAATATTGCCAGAAATATCCTTATTAAAAATAAGAAATTACTCTCTCACCCCCATCAATTTTATTTAAAACATCCCTGAAGTTCCTTGCTAGGTTGGAAAAATAATGTTATTATTCATCCAAGCAAACTGAAAATGGAAAGATTTAATCCAATGACTTGGCAACTTAAGAAAGTGAACCTGTAACACCTTAAATTCTTTTCCCGAAATTTTGCTTCAAAAATTATTTAAATAATAGATATTGTGGAATTTGTATCATTAACTTTTAATTTCTATAACTAAGTTGGCAAAATATCTCATCATTTTTTTTGTATAAATAAGATAAAATAAAATAAGGTAAAATAAGCATGTTGCTTGGAAAGCATAAAGTTTTCACGTTGTAATTAAATCCATAAATAAATAAACACATATTTATAATACAAACCATTTGTAAGTAAATAAAGCAAATAAATAGTATCATGATAAAAGAACTAGGATACAACCCAAAGTGTAAAAGTAGTGAAATGATCGATACATGTCTGCTACATAAAAAAAAAACACATTTTCAATGAAGATCCTGCCCCTCAAATTACATCAAAATATCAAAAAGGATCCAGGATCCGAGCAGATCACTATCCGACTAAAAGTACTGAACTACGCCTAAGGTATAAACACAAGAAGGTAATAATCCTCCTCCTCAGATGAAGGCTCTAAATCTCATAGAAGCTCGCAATACACTTCATCCTCTTCAGGCGTCAAGTCGGTGTGATATCCCCATTCCTTAGTGACCTACACAGGACATACTAACTCAAATCTCCAACTTAGGACATTACTTCTCGCATCAAACCTCATTGGGCTCACTTCAAATTCTTGAGCATCGTGAGTCACTTCCATACCTATATAAAAACTAATGTTTTCAAACAACTCCAGTTGTCAAACGAGACGTAAATCCACAAGAAATGTAGTAGTACTGATGGTGATTGGCGAGACATCTGGTCTATCTACTAGCACCATGTGCACCACAGTGTGACACATGCACACTGATGTGCGTGTTCCCTGACACGACCACACTTTTTCTATTTTCTTACTACGCCAAGCTCGTAGAGGGTGCGACTCCTCAAATGCCACAAACAACACACAAAGCATACAACTTACATAACCATGACAAATGATTTTTCTAAGCAAACAACATTTTTGATGCCCTAGAGCGCATAACTATCACACTTGACATAAATGACTATAGTACTTAACACTGCTGACTATCACTCTTGACACAGTCATATACTACACTTGACGTCATTGACAAACACATTGGACACAACTGACTGTCACACTCGACACATAGCAGGGCCTAAAAATGCCACCAAGCCTCCCAGGTATTAGTGATCTTACATAACCACATGGATGACAGTTGGGACTGATCGCCACATACGAGTACAATGTATATCAATCCCCAAGCTCCCAACTCCAAAAAGTATAGACCTGAAGCCCATCAGTAGTAGTTTAGTGAGACTTGTGAGTTCCCCGTGCCAAATAAGAGCACCAAATGTTGGGTAGTCACCACTCGCTAATTCCCCTAGGTTCTTCTAACCTCTCCACCCATTATACCCCAGTGTACCCTTAAACCATCCTTTTCTCAACACAAACCTCACAATCTCATAGATGGAACATAATCATATACCTCACCATCTTATAGATGGAACATAACCACATACCTCACCATCTTATAGATGGAACATAACCACATACTCACCATCTTACAGATGGACACCATAATCATATATCTCACCATCTTATAGATGAAATCTAAACATAACCACACCATTTCACATATGAATCCTAATAACAAAACATGTTATCTCACAGATGAGATAGAACTAGCGGTTCTGTACTCTTTCTTCAATCTTCTTGCATCTTTCTATCACATTGTGTGTGTAGCCTTCATGCCACGTACACCCCACAAAACAAACATTCATACATACACAGAGGGACGAGGCTCAAGCCTATGTAGTACTCTCAGGGAACCATTCTATGACCCTCATGCGATAGAAATTACTTTTCACCCAATTCTACCGAAAAATCGATAACATAACAACTATATTTACAACATCCAAAAATTTATAACAATCAATTTGTCGAGGGTCAAACACCCCCAGACCCTAACTCATACCAATAAAATGACAATATACATACATACATGTATCAGCAGAAAAATCATCACAATTTCAGAGCATGCATCTGTCATCAAAGTTTGCAATTTATCTCAACAATTCCAAAAATAAATAATTCTAAGGTAACTTTACCCAGATGCACGGTTTCTAATGTAAAGTTGTCTATTGTCTTAAATCACTCTGTCGCTCAGTTTTACAAAGTTTTGATGCTAACTTATTCTTAGTGCTTTTGATGCTCTGGGAATCAATTTTCACAAATCATATATGCTACCTGTCATACCCTAATTTCATCCAGGGACCATCTGTTTGGTGGGATGCGACCTTCGCTTGACCACTTCGAGGTACTTGACACCCATCGTTAGGCAATTCGTGAAATTCCGCGACATGTCGGGAGTCGAAAGGAAGCGTTAATGCGCAATCCGTAAAGTTCCGTAACATTCCAGAAGCCAAAGAGGGGACGGTTGCGTAATCCGTAAGGTTTTGTGACATTACGGAAAGAAAACAAGTATCGTTAAGTAATTCGTAAAGTTCCATAACGTTACGGAAAAAGAATCAGCAAAAAAGCGCAGAGGGGGTGTATTTAGTAAACAGGGGTGTGCAAATAGCAATCAGGCCCACTTGGGCCTTCCAGGATGTTCCAACAGAAGGCGGTGCCTTCTGGTGGAAGCAACCCAACTCGCCTGGGCGAGCTGGCCGGCAACCACCTCCCTCTTTTCCCCTATAAATTGGGGAAGGAGGGCAGAACAAATTCGTTCAACCCTCCTGGTATCTGAGATTCACTTAAAATTAGTGAGAAAAATTGTTTCCGTGAAGAAAATCCAAGCCGAGGCGCTTCCGAGACGTTTCCGTGGGCGATTTCGTGAAGATTTTCCACCGTTCTTCATCGTTCTTCGTTCGTTCTTCGGTCTTCAACCGGTAAGTTCTTGAAATCGAACTTTTCAATTCATTCTATGTACCCTTAGTGGTCCCCACTTGTTTCGCATGCTTTTATTTTTATTTCGTTTGCTTTCCGTACCTCCTTTTGACATGCTTTAGTCATTTATTTAAGTCGTTTTCTCGCCTAAATAAAAAATAAAATAAATTTCCACCGATCATTTGAGTTGTAACATCTTTTAATTTCTCTTAGAATAAAATCCGACCGATCTTTCACGTCGTAACCACGTTTAAAACCAAAAAGAGGCAAAACAATAATATAATAATAAAAAAATATATCTTTAAATAAAATAATCAAAAAAATCAATCGGGCGTTTTTCTTTGGGATTTTCTTTCTTAATCGAATTGACTAAATAAACCAAAGTGAAACTAAGGCTAAAATCAATTCATAAATCAAGCTTTTGTCATCACCTAAAAACCATCTTTAAAGGTCCAACGCCTTGAAATGGTCCTTTTCGCTTTTAATTGTTAAACGTGGATTTTTAAAAGCTTAAAATCAATACATAGCTTTGTCACCTCTTTCAAAAAAAAAAAACCAAGAGATCATTAATGGTCCAATACCTTAATATTTTCTCTCCTTTCAAAAGAATCGAAAGATCGTTTAATGGTCCAACGCCTTAAATGACCTTTTATTCAATCAAAATATATCTTGCAAAAAAGGATAAAAATAACTTAACCAATGTTTAGTTCTCAAAGAACTACGTATGACTGATTTCCTTATCACAATTGAGGAATACATAGGAGCAAGGTGTCATACCCTAATTTCGTCCGGGGACCTTTGCTTGGTGGCATGAAACTTTCATTTGACCATTTTGAGGTACTTGGTACCCATCGTTAGGCAATTCGTGAAGTTTCGTGACATGCCAGAACTCAAAAGGAAGCATCGTTGCACAATTCGTGAGGTTACGTAACATTCCGTAGGTCAAAAAGGGGATGATTATGTAATCCACAAGGTTCCGTAACATTACGGAAAGAAAACAAGTATCGTTACGAAATTCGTAAGTTTCCGTAACTTTACGGAAAAAGAATCACAAAAAAAGGCAGGGGGGTGTATTTAGTAAAAGTGGGGGTGCAAATAGCAACCAGGCCCACTTGGGCCCTCCAGAAGATTCCTCCAGAAGCCTCCAGAAGGCGGTTGCTTCTGGAGGAAGTCACCTTGCTCGCCTGGGCGAGCTGGGTGGCAAGCATCTCCCCCATTTTCGTATAAATAGGGGGAGAAGTGAAGAGGAATTTCGTTCAGCCCTCCTGGTAATTCAAGAATCACTTGAAATTAGTGAAAAAAAATTGGTTCTGTGAACAAAATCCGAGCCGAGGCACTTTCGTAAGGTTTCCGTAATGTTTCCGTGGGGATTTTCGCGAAGATTTTTAGCCGTTCTTCGACGTTCTTCGTACGTTCTTCATCGTGCTTCGGTCTTCAACCGGTAAGTTCTCGAAACCTAACTTTTCAATTCATTCTATGTACCCTTTGTGGTCCTCATTTGTGTTTACGTGCTTTTATTTTCATTTCATTTACTTTCCGTGCCCCCTTTTGACGTGCTTTAGTCATTTGCTTAAGTCATTTTCTCATCTAATCAAAAATAAAATAAATTTCCACCGATCGTTTGAATTGTAATATCCGTTAATTTCATTTAAAATGAAATCCGACCGTTCGGTCATGCCGTAACCACGTTGGAAACCAAAAAGAGGTAAAATAATAATATAATAATAAAAAATATCTTTTAGTAAAATAAATAAAAAAAATCAATCGGACGTTTCTCTTTGGGATTTTTCTTTCTTAATTGAATCGACTAATAACCAAGGTGAAATTAACGCTAAAATCAATTCATAAACCAAATTTTTTATCATCACCTAAAAAAGGCCATTTTTAAAGGTCCAACGCCTTGAAATGGTCTTTTCCGCTTTTATTAGTTAAGTGTAGATTTCTAAAGGCCTAAAATCATCATGTAATTTTATTACCTCTTTCAAAAAATAAAAAGAACATTAAATGGTCCAATGCCTTAATGTCTTCTCTCTTTTCAAAAGAATCGAAAGTTTGTTTAACGGTCCAACGCCTTAAATGACCTTTCATTCAATAAAAACATGTCTTGCAAAAAGGATAAAGACAACTTAACCAAACACTTTGTTCACAAAGAACTACGTAGGTCTGATTTCCTTATCACAATTAAGGAATACGTAGGAGCAAGGGAAATACCCTCGTCGACCGCTAAAAGATAAAAAATATATAAATAAAGATGTAAAAGGGAACCTAAAAATTGAAGTCATGTTTGCACATTTAATTAAAGGCTGTCGTCTCTTGTGACGGACGCGTGGGGTGCTAATACCTTCCCCGTGCGTAAATACAACTCCCGAACCTTTCACTTAAAGTTCGTAGATCACGTCTTTTCCGGTTTTTCCGACGTTTTCCTCAAATAAACGTTGGTGGCGACTCCACGCGTATTCCTTTCTTGGAACACGCACCCGTGAGTCACGCGTCGCCCTCCCGCCGAAGGGTAGGTTGCGACAGTTGGCGACTCCACTGGGGATTATTTTTTGAGAGTTAGGCCATTTAATCTTGTGCAATGTTTTATCATGACATCCTCCCTTGTTAGGTTTCCCATTATTTTTCTTATGTTATTGTGTATATAACTCTTTGATACTTTTAGTGCATTTTTAAATATATGCATGGGGAATATTTATTAATTTGATGCACACAAACACCAACACTATTTGCACACACGATGAGTTGAAAAAAGGCCCTATACCTGGGTTCGTGGGAACATAAGGAGTGGAGGTGAATCTGTGATCATGCTAGGTCTCCGACTTGCTTGATTACAGTGAACCCTCATCTAGAGTTTTTCTCTTTGAAAACATATTGTTGCTAGTAGTCCCTACTGCTGCAGTATGTTCTTCGAAGAGGATGATACCTCTAGAGACCATCAAGAGAGATATGACCACCTTGGGGATTATCGCTAAAAACCTTTTTAGCTCTCTCCCATATAGGTCCCTTAAATAGGGGCACGGAGCAAACACGCTGCGTGCCATTTTTCCACTGCCATGCATAAGTTTCATGTACCCTTTTTATATTTTGTGAATATTTTCATACTATGTTGCGCCTTTCGCATATGCGTCACACACGGATTCTGTCTAGATCCCCTCTCTTTAACAAACCAACGGAGGGTCCGTGTCACCTTCTTAAATACATACGTTGGGCACTTTGCTACCCCAAGACGTTGTATCTAAAAAGGAGACAATTTCCCAGGCTCCTGTATTCATAAATTGCATTTGTGTCATATGCATTTCTTCATGCATTCATCCATTTCCACCCATGATAGATGTTGGAGTTTTGATTCGCACTGATTTTTGTTCACTTTAGTAAAACATGGGATCAAATCAAATGCCTTCGCTTAAAAAGAGGTTCTATCAAGTCAAGGTCAAGAGCCTAGGGATCACCAGTCTAAAAGTGTTAGGGTAGTTGATGGGTCAGCTCCAGCGGCAAGCTTTTCGCATAGCTTACGGTAAAATCTGGGACCTAGCCATGGTAGAAGTCTCTACAGAGGCCATTGCCTCCCTCACCCAGTATTATGATCAGCCGTTGAGGTGCTTCACCTTTGGGGACTTCGAGCTATCACCCATGGTGGAAGAATTTGAAGAGATCCTAGGATGCCCTCTAGGGGGGGAGGAAACCATACCTCTTCACAGGGTTCTATCCCTCATTAGCTAGAATTTCCAAGATAGTCTAAATCTCGGCGCAGGAATTAGACCACAGGAAGCAAGTCGAAAATGGGGTGGTCGGGATACCGAGAAAATATTTGGAGGTAAAAGCAAGAATCTTGGAAGGTAAAGGCGAGTGGGCCCCGTTCATAGATATTCTCGCACTGTTGATTTTTGGGGGAGTCCTCTTTCCGAATGTGGATGGGTTGGTGGACCTGGCCGCGATCGACGCTTTTCTCGCCTATCATAACCACAAGGAAAGCCCGGTTGTTGCTATGCTAGCCGACCTATATGACACCTTCGACCGAAGATGTGAAAAGAGCAATGCAAGGATTGTTTGTTGTACTTCAGCTCTTTATGTATGGTTAGTTTCACACCTTTTTCGCGAAGAGGTGAGGCATGCTTGCCCGTTAGAAAGCTATCATTCATGCATAGAAAAAGGAGGGGCGAATTGGGACCAACTCTTAGCAAGCAAAGAAGGAGCATCTATCAACTGGTTCCCTCGATGGAAGGAAGGAAGAACCGAAGTTCTTATTTCATGCGGAGGATTTCCAAATGTTCCCTTGATGGGGACGAGGGGTTGCATCAGCTACAATCCCGTTCTTGCTATAAGACAACTTGGCTATCCTATGAGAGGGGCACCACTAGAGGAAGAGATCGTACCTGTCATTTCACGAGGTTTCAATAAGACCAACATGGAGACACTTCAGAAGGTCCGCAAGGCATGGGAGGTGTTGCAAAAGAAGGACAAGGAACTCAGGGGCAGTAACAATGGGCCCATCGGTGGCTATCGTAAGTGGTTAAAAGCCCACATGCAAGGTTTGGATTGGCTCCCGAGTCCGAGAACCGCTAAGAGGGAGGAAGATGAGGCAACGGAGGAAGACGAAGAGGTGTAGGCCCTTAGGACGAAACTCAAGCAAGCTCAAATAGTCAAAGAAAGGTTCAAATCAGCAGCTCTTAAAATCCGAAAGGAGAATGCCGAACTGAGAGATATAAATATAGCTACCACCAAGGCTTTGGAACAAGAGACCAAGAGGGCTCGTAGGGAAGAACACGGCCAGAACAAGTTCCGAGGGGCGTTGTGGGGCAGTAACAATGAGCTTAAACTCCGAAGAGAGGAAAAGGACCAATCGCGAGTAGACAGTTTGATCTTGAAAGATGAATTGAAGGCTTGCTCGAGGTCCAAGAGAAGTTTGTCTCAGTGGTTGTGCGAGACAGAGACCAACATGGTAGCTATCATCACCTAGTATCAAGAAGAACTAAGCCTAGCCATAGCCCACGAGCATAGGGTGGCGGATGAGTATGCCCAAGTGTACACAGAAAAGGAGGCTAGATGAAGGGTGATCGACGCCTTACACCAAGAGGCAACCATGTGGATGGACCGATTTGCTTTTACCTTGAACGGGAGTCAAGAACTTCCCCGATTGCTAGCCAAGGCCAAATCAATGGTGGAACTTTCCCATGCAGCCTAAGGCACCCGTTCAGAGGGAGGCCCCCAAGTTCTAACTCCAACCACAACTCCCCCGGCCGGCAATTCCAACGCAATGAGGAACTTTCCCCCGAGGCCAATTCAAGAATTCACCCCACTCCCAATGGCGTATGAAGACCTCTTGCCATCCCTCATCGCCAACCAACTGGCCGTAATAACTCCTGGGAAGGTCTTTCAACCCCCTTTCCCAAAGTGGTATGATCCTAACGCAACTTGCAAGTACCATGGGAATACCCCGGGGCATTCCATCGAAAAATGCTTGGCCCTTAAATACAAGGTCCAACATTTGATAGATGCTGGATGGCTGACATTCCAAGAGGATCGGCCCAACGTAAAAACCAACCCGCTCGCCAATCATGGAGGGGGGGCGGTTAACGCCATTGGGTCAGATAGGCCCCGCTGGTCTAAACCTTTAAAGGACGTGGCAACCCCTAGGAGGTTTATCTTTGAGGCCCTACAAAAGGGAGGTGTGATTCCCCACGGTGGGCGTAAAGAGGACTCTTGTTTGTTCCATCCCGGCGAGCTACATAGCATGGAAACATGTTTGGCAGTAGAGGAATTGTTGCAACGAATGATAGATCAAGGCCGGCTGGAAGTCGGTGATGAGGGAAGAGAAGAGCAACATATATGTATGCAGTCTGTGGATGAGAGAAGTTTTGGAAGGCCTAAACCTTTGGTGATATATTTCACCAAGGGCCCAACTTCGCAAAAACCCCGACACCCCTTGACACCTAAGCCTGTCCCTTTCCCATACCAAAATAGCCACGCAGTCCCATGGAAGTACACACCTCTGAACAAAGAGGAAGAAGAAACCACCGACATCAGTTCATTGTCGGCCAAAGTTGTTGGACCTTGTGGCCTCAATAATCTTAAGAGGGATAGGCTTAGAATGCAGAAGAAGCAACAAAATAAATAAGATAAGGGAAAAGAGAATGCAAACACAATTTTATACTGGTTCGGCCACTTCCCGTGCCTACGTCCAGTACTCAAGCAACCCACTTGAGATTTCCACTATCTTTGTAAAATCCATTACAAAGTCTGAACCACACAGGGACAACCCATCCCTTGTGTTCAGGAATCCTTTACAACAAGAGACTCACAGTCTCTTAACCAATCTCATTGAATAAGAAGAATGGAAGAAGAATTCTCTCTTCAAGAGAAGAATATTACAATGAAGATCATGTAAGAATCCTTATAGATTTTGCAAGTGTTTGGCCAAGGATTTCTTTTGAGAGAGCATTTGACAATGAAGTTCTTTTGGAATCTCTCTCATTGTCTTTTGAGAGGATAAGACATTTTGGACCAAAAATACTCTCTTCATAAAATTCGTGCCCAAGTCACCTATTTATAGGCCTTTGATGGCCATTCACAAATCTAATGAAAAGATGTGACTGTTGGCAGATTTTCTGAAAACTTTCCACTGGTAATCGATTACAATGTTTGTGTAATCGATTACACAGTTATAATTTGAATTCCCAACGTTCAGAGTCTCTGGTAATCGATTACATATGATGTGTAATCGATTACACACTTTCATGTGCCTTGGTAATCGATTACCATTGGTAATCGATTACATGTGCCTTGGATGACTTGAAATCTCTACATTTTGAGGCAAGGCTTGATCTTGAAGAAATATTGAATCAAGGCTTTATTTGTTGAAAAAATCTTCTATTAATCTTGAAGCAAAATGAGCCTTGTTTGATTCTTCTTTTGACATCATCAAAATCATGTATACATACATTCACATTCTCCCCCTTTTTGATGATGACAAACATGTGATTTCTTCTCAACACCATCAAAGCTTGCATGATTTACATTCTCCCCCTTTCTCAAGCAAATTCTTAATTCTTCTTGACATCGTCAAAATCTTCATGATTTACATTCTCCCCCTTTTTGATGATGACAACCACCTGTAGGTTAGGAGCAACAACAAAGAAAAAATATCTATTTGCATATAGTTTACTCCCCCTTGGTTTTGCAATGATTGCTTATATGAGACAATTGAAGATTTCATATTTTTCATATATAAAAAGTTGTCTCATAAAACAATAGATAATTTTTCTTACTATTTTATCTTTTATCTTTCTCTCCCCCTTTGTCAACATCAAAAACAAATCATGAATAGAAAGGAGAAAGATGTTACCACTTGTTGTAATGTATGAGAATAAGTGATACCAAAAGGCATTAAAACAATCATTCAATATTAATCAAGCAAAAACAAGTACAATAACACATCAATCAAACATAATCAAACACAATCAATCATCAAATATTTCAAATCAAATTAATTAAATTAACATTCAACTAACTATACACAATAATTTCTATTATTAAAAAAAATTCAAAATTCAAATTTCAAAATTCAAATTTCAAATTTCAAATTTCAAATTTCAAATTTTTAAAATTTAAATTTTAAATTTCAACTTCCAATTTCAACTTTTAGTAACTTCCCCTTCCAACTTCCAACCTCCATTTTCAACTTTCAACTTCCAATAACTTTCATTTCCAACTTCCAACTTCCAGTAACTTCCACTTCCAACTTCCAACTTCCATTTTTAACTTTCAACTTCCAATAACTACTTCCAACTTCCAACTTCCAAATTTTAATTTCAAATTTCAAATTTTAATTTTCAATTTTCAAATTTAACTTTTCAAATTTCAATTTTCAATTTCAAATTTCAATTTCAAAATTTCCTTTTCTAAATTTCAAATAGTTTTCTTAAAACATGAAACTAATTTGAAAAGTTTAATAGATTCTTTAAAAACAATCAAAAACTCAATCAGGAACAAACATCAAAGACAATCAAACACACAATAAAAAATACAATCAATCAATCATCAAACACAATCAATCAAATTCAATCACAATCATCAAGGACAGTCTAAACTCAAGTAGAAAACAAGCATCAAAAGTAATCAATCAAAGACAAGTGACCTGTTGGTATCATTTGATATTACTTGTTGGGGTTGTTGATCAAGTGGCCTTTGTTTGTTGTCTCCATAAATCGCATATTCACTTTTCTTGGGGGGAAATGTGACCTTCGTTTGTTGTCTTCATAAATCACATATTCATTTATCTTGGAGAGAAATATGAATAAACTTTGATGCATGCCATGTGTTTGGAGAAATTGCTATCAATTTATCGACTTTGCTCTTCTCCATTTTCATAGTCTTTCATCATGATACCCAGACTTATGATTTTCTTCTCTGAATCACTTGAATAATTTATGAAATTATCTTCCCAAGTGATATATCCTTTCTTTTCTTTCTTCTCTTTGAAATTCATCTTGTCGGATTTTTCCATTCTTCTTTTAAACACAGGACAATTGAATCTCATGTGCCCAAGTTGATCGCACTCAGCATTTTGGGGCTAAAGAGGAACCTTCTTCTTTCTTCTTTCATCATCATTCCATTCTTCTCTAGTTTTTTTTTATATATATATAGTTGCATTTCTCTCAACCATTGTAGGAATAAATGAATCAAATTCAATGGCTTCCCATATCTTTAGATCTATGGCTTCTATAAAGATCTGCATTCGGGTTTTCCAATAATGATAACCCTCACCATTGAACATAATAGCCTATTGATAGAATTTCCCTCAGGAAATAGAAATTTGGATGAGGCCATATCTATTCTTGAAGTTTTTAAACTTTATACAAGAATCCCGCTCTGATACCACTTGTTGGACCTTGTGGCCTCAATAATCTTAAGAGGGATAGGCTTAGAATGCAGAAGAAGCAACAAAATAAATAAGATAAGGGAAAAGAGAATGCAAACACAATTTTATACTGGTTCGGCCACTTCCCGTGCCTACGTCCAGTACTCAAGCAACCCACTTGAGATTTCCACTATCTTTGTAAAATCCATTACAAAGTCTGAACCACACAGGGACAACCCATCCCTTGTGTTCAGGAATCCTTTACAACAAGAGACTCACAGTCTCTTAACCAATCTCATTGAATAAGAAGAATGGAAGAAGAATTCTCTCTTCAAGAGAAGAATATTACAATGAAGATCATGTAAGAATCCTTATAGATTTTGCAAGTGTTTGGCCAAGGATTTCTTTTGAGAGAGCATTTGACAATGAAGTTCTTTTGGAATCTCTCTCATTGTCTTTTGAGAGGATAAGACATTTTGGACCAAAAATACTCTCTTCATAAAATTCGTGCCCAAGTCACCTATTTATAGGCCTTTGATGGCCATTCACAAATCTAATGAAAAGATGTGACTGTTGGCAGATTTTCTGAAAACTTTCCACTGGTAATCGATTACAATGTTTGTGTAATCGATTACACAATTATAATTTGAAGGGTTATGACTTTTGAATTTGAATTTCGATTACATATGATGTGTAATCGATTACACACTTTCATGTGCCTTGGTAATCGATTACATGTATTGGTAATCGATTACATGTGCCTTGGATGACTTGAAATCTCTACATTTTGAGGCAAGGCTTGATCTTGAAGAAATATTGAATCAAGGCTTTATTTGTTGAAAAAATCTTCTATTAATCTTGAAGCAAAATGAGCCTTGTTTGATTCTTCTTTTGACATCATCAAAATCATGTATACATACATTCACAAAAGTAACCAATATCACGGGGCTGAGCGGTGTGACTCGCAGCGGTCGTGTATTTGCGCCCCCCGACCTACCAATTCAGCCCACGAACGTCAAGGGGAAGGCAAAGGTGGTGGAAGAACAAGATGATAAAACGCCCCTCACTCCGAACGAGGATATTTCGGTGAAAGGTCTTCCGGAGAAAAGGGATGGTTATGGCAAGAAGGAGGTGTCACTAGAGGAAGCCAGCGAGTTTCTCCGCATAATTCAGCAGAGCGAGTTCTAGGTTATTGAGCAGCTCAACAAAACCCCGGCCAGGGTCTCGCTGTTGGAATTACTCATAAGCTCGGAACCTCATCGGGCTTTGCTTGTAAAGGTTTTGAACGAGGCCCACGTGGCCCAAGATATCTCTGTGGAAGGCTTCAGAGGGCTTGTTAATAATATCACTGCCAACAACTATCTCGCCTTCGCCGAAGAAGAAATCCTTGCTGAGGGAAGAGGGCATAACAAGGCTTTGCACGTCTCAGTCAAGTGTATGGACCACGTTGTAGCCAAGGTGCTCATCGATAATGGTTCCAGCTTAAACGTGATGCCCAAAAGCACCTTAGAGAAATTACCGTTTAATGCTTCCCATCTAAAGCCAAGTTCCATGGTAGTTCGTGCCTTCGACGGCACCCGCCGAGAGGTTAGGGGAGAGATTGACCTTCCGGTACAAATAGGCCCTCACACCTGTCAGGTTACCTTTCAAATCATGGACATTAACCCCCCTTACAGCTTCCTGTTGGGACGTCCATGGATCCATTCAGTGGGAGTCATTCCCTCTACTCTCCATCAGAAATTGAAGTTCGTAGTGGAAGGGCATTTGGTCATCGTATCGGGCGAGGAAGACATCTTGGTGAGTTGTCCATCCTCTATGCCGTATGTGGAGGCCGTAGAGGAGTCGTTAGAAACCGCTTTCCAGTCTTTCGAGGTGGTAAGCATTTCCTCCATGGACTCCTTTTCTAGGCAACCTTGACTGTCAGATACGGCAGTAATGGTGGCCCGGGTAATGTTGGGGAATGGCTACGAACCCGGAATGGGTTTAGGCAAGGACAACTGCGACATAACTAGCCTGATAAGTGCCAAAGGAAATCGTGGGAAGTTTGGGTTAGGCTACAAACCCACACAGGCAGATATAAGGAAAAGCATCGTGGAAAGGAAGAGTGGAGGTCAAGGCTCACGATTAAGACAAGAAGACGAAGGAAGCCCAGCCTGCCACATAAGTAGGAGCTTTATAAGCATGGGTCTAGGGGACGAGGGCCAAGTCGTTGCAATATGCGAGGATGATGCTCCGAGTGGTTCGGATTTGGTACGACCATGCCCTCCTAATTTCCAACTAGGAAATTGGTGAGTGGAGAAATGCCCAAGCATTTACGCGACAAGCATAATGTAAACCTTTTATGGCTTTAAGAAACTCTACAGTTGGGCCTAGGCTTTAGAGTTTCCTTTTGTTAAGGCTTTGTGCCTTTTGCTCTTGAATCTATAATACAAAGATCTTTTCTTTAATCTATTCCTGCGTCTCTACCCATTCTCATTCATTTGCGTGTTTATTTCTTTATGTTTAAAACGCCAGATCCGACGACGAGTCCCTTGAAGGTACTAATACCTGGGACCCGCCCATCGACTTCGAGCAAGAAACAAATAAAACAGAAGACGAAGAGGACGAGGAAGTGGGACTTTCCCCGGAGTTAGAAAGGATAGTCGCCCAGGAGGACCAAGAAATGGGGCCTCATCAAGAAGAGACAGAACTAGTAGACTTGGGAACTGGCAGTGGAAAAAGGGAAGTAAAGATAGGCACGGGTATGACCACACCCATCCGTGAAGAATTAACAACCCTGCTAAGAGATTACCAAGACATCTTTGCTTGGTCCTACCAAGATATGCCCGGTTTGAGTTCTGACATTGTACAACACTGATTACCCCTAACTCCCGAGTGTCCCCTGGTAAAGCAGAAACTAAGAAGGATGAAGCCCGAGACATCCTTGAAGATAAAAGAAGAGGTAAAGAAACAATTTGACGCTGGGTTTTTGGCTGTCGCTCGGTACCCGGAATGGGTTGCCAACATCGTACCAATCCCTAAGAAGGATGGGAAGGTGCAGATGTGTGGATTATCGGGACCTGAATCGGGCCAGTCCCAAATACAATTTTCCTTTGTCGCACATCGATATTCTTGTAGATAATACGACCAGTTTCGCTTTATTTTCCTTCATGGATGGGTTCTCCGGTTACAATCAGATAAAAATGGCGCCCGGGGATATGGAAAAGACTACCTTCGTCACCTTGTGGGGGACGTTCTGTTACAAGGTGATCTCTTTCGGACTCAAGAATGTCGGGGCAACTTATCAACGGGCCATGGTAGCTTTGTTCCACGATATGATGCACCGAGAGATCGAGGTCTACGTGGACGACATAATTGCCAAATCTAAATCCGAGGAGGAACACCTCATCAACCTGCGGAAGTTGTTTGAAAGGCTTAGGAAGTATCAATTGAGGTTGAACCCCTCTAAGTGCACTTTTGGGGTCATATCAAGGAAATTGCTAGGTTTCATTGTAAGCCAGAAGGGGATAGAGGTAGCCCCGAAAAGGTGAAGGCCATCCTTGAGATGCCGGAACCCCGTACTGAGAGGCAAGTCCGAGGTTTCCTGGGACGTTTGAATTATATTGCCAGATTCATATCACAGCTCACTGCTATTTGTGAGCCGTTGTTCAAACTCTTACGCAAAAACCAAACTGACCGTTGGAATGGGGATTGTCAAGAAGCATTTGGGAGGATCAAAAAGTGTCTCATGAATCCTCTTGTGCTTATGCCACCGGTACCTGGAAGACCTCTCATCTTGTATATGACGATTTTGGACGAGTCGATGGGATGTATGCTGGGGCAGCATGACGAGTCTGGAAGGAAGAAGCGCGCCGTCTACTACTTGAGTAAGAAGTTCACGGCCTGTGAAATGAATTACTCCCTGCTCGAGAGAACGTGTTGTGCTTTAGTCTGGGCATCCCATCGTCTAAGACAATACATGCTGAGCCATACCACCTGGCTGATATCCAAGATGGACCTAGTTAAGTACATTTTTGAAAAGCTAGCTCTTACGGGACGAATTGCCCGGTGTCAAGTCCTGCTATCCGAGTTTGATATAGTTTACGTCACCCAAAAGGCGATAAAAGGAAGTGCCTTAGCAGATTATTTGGCTCAGCAGCCCCTCAATGACTATCAGCCCATGCATCCCGAATTCCCGGATGAGGACATCATGGCCTTGTTTGAGGAAAAACTAGACGAGGACCGGGACAAATGGACCGTGTGGTTTGATGGAGCATCAAATGTTCTAGGCTATGGCATTGGAGTAGTATTGGCCTCTCCGGACAATCAATGTATACCTTTCACAGCCAGGCTGGGGTTTGACTGCACTAACAATATGGCTGAATATGAAGCATGTGCCCTAGCCGTCCAGGCAGCGATTGACTCAGATGTCAAGCTACTCAAGGTGTATGGGGACTCAGCGTTGGTGATCCATCAGCTGAGAGGGGAATGGGAAACTAGAGACCCCAAGCTAATACCCTACAAAGCCTATATCAAGGAGCTGACTAATTCCTTTGATGAAATCTCCTTTCATCATGTTCCCCGGGAGGAAAATGAAATGGCGGATGCGCTAGCTACTTTGGCATCCATGTTCTAGCTAACGCCACACAGGGATCTACCATACATCGAGTTCTGGTGTCGTGGTAAACCCGCGCATTGTTGCCAGGTGGAAGAGGAACGGGACGGTAAGCCTTGGTATTTCGATATCAAGCGATACGTCGAAAGCAAAGAGTACCCACCGGAGGCCTCCGACAATGATAAAAGGACGTTGAGAAGGTTGGCGGTCGGTTTCTTCGTGAGCGGGAGCATACTCTATAAAAGAAACCACGACTTGATTCTCCTGCGATGCGTGGATGCCAAAGAGGCGAACCACATGATCGAGGAAGTCCACGAGGGTTCGTTTGGAACGCATGCCAATGGGCATGCTATGGCCAGGAAAATCTTGAGGGCAGGTTATTACTGGCTCACCATGGAAAGTGACTGTTGCGTCCATGTAAGGAAATGCCACAAGTGTCAAGCGTTCGCGGACAATGTCAATGCTCCGCCACATCCTCTGAATGTCATGGCCACGCCGTGGCCCTTTTCCATGTGGGGAATAGATGTAATTGGAGCCATAGAGCCCAAAGCTGCAAATGGACATCGTTTCATCCTAGTGGCGATCGATTACTTCACTAAATGGGTCGAAGCCACGTCATACGCTAGCGTCACCAGGAGTGTGGTGGTCAGGTTCATTAAGAAGGAGATCATCTGCCGATACGGTTTGCCGAGGAAGATCATCACGAACAACGGCACCAATTTGAATAATAAGATGATGGGGGAAATGTGCGATGAGTTTAAAATCCAACATCACAATTCCATGCCTTACCGACCAAAGATGAACGGAGCCGTGGAAGCAGCCAATAAGAATATCAAGAAGATTATCCAAAAGATGACCGTGTCATATAAAGATTGGCATGAGATGCTCCCATTCGCGTTACACGACTACCGGACTTCAGTGCGCACGTCAACCGGGGCAATGCCATTCTCATTGGTATATGGAATGGAGGTTGCGCTACCGTTTGAGGTAGAAGTCCCGTCATTAAGAATCTTGGCGGAATCTGGATTAGAAGAATCGGAGTAGGCTCAAACGCGCTATGACCAACTCAACCTTATTGAAGGTAAGCGCTTAACGACCATGAGTCATGGGCGCTTGTATCAACAAAGAATGAAGAATGCATTTGACAAAAAGGTACGCTTGCGAAAGTTCCATGAGGGAGACCTGGTGCTGAAAAAGATGTCCCTTGCTGTCAAGGACAATCGAGGGAAGTGGGCCCCGAACTACGAAGGGCCTTTCGTTGTAAAAAGGGCTTTTACCGGAGGAGCCCTGGTACTTACCAACATGGATGGCGAGGAAGTACCTTTACCCGTGAACTCTGATGCTATCAAGCGATACTATGCTTAGAATCTGGGGCAATTTAGGATGTCACCGCATTTTCTTTTATTTTTGTGTGTTCTTCTTGGTTTCCCCCAGGGATTCCTCATCTACTGTATATCTCTCGTCACAATCTTTTAAAGAAGTGAACGTGGGTCTGAGGCTTCAATCCTCACGCTGGTTTTGAACCATGTGTTAGTTTGTAATCACTTGAGCCATCTCGCTCAGTTCATGGGGTGCCCCAAGCGCTTAATTAAGATTAAACCTAAACCAGCTTTCACTAAAAATTTGTTGCGTTTCAAAACATTCATGCATATGCATACACATGCATATCTTGTGGTAACAGGGGCAGAGTCGTCTTAGGCCACGATCAGAAGTCGAGACAAAGTTGACGGCAGAAATCAACCAAGGTAAGACGATGACCCGGTCACGCACATGGTTTGTTTCCTACTTGCAGGTACTGATGCAATCCTCCCTAGGAAGGGACCAATCACTAGAACCATGAGCAAGAGGCTACAAGAAGATTGGGCTAGAGCTGCTGAAGAAGGCCCTAGGGTTCTCATGAACCTTAGGGTAGATTTCTGAGCCCATGGGCCAAGGTTGGGTCCAATTATCTTTGTACATATTAGACTAGGATGTCATTATATTTGGTCCTTGTATTTAGGGCTCCATATTGTAGGTAGGGTACCCTAGAAATATAGGATTTTTCAACCCTTGTATTTTTGGGCACCTAGACTAGTTTTTGTATTAGGGGTAGTTTTGTAATTTCACATGAACTAAGTGGATATTTGATGTGTGTGGTTGGAAATAAATTTAATTGAATTGGTAGAAGCCCAATCCAATTAAATTTTAGAGGGGGAGGTGAGCATTTGCTTACTACACCCCATTGCCACATCATATAGTCACACTTTGTGCATGTCCTTCATGCTTTTCATGCCTCATGACACCTAAGCACACTTAGTGGAGAATCTTGGAATTGATCTTGGATTAGTGGGCTGAACCATAACTAAAATTCACTAATCATAATTAGTGAAATTTTGGCTCCAAAGTTTGGCTCCACAAATTCAATTTCAAATTCAAGTGAAATTTGAATTTCCCTCCAATTTTGTGTGACACTTAGGCTATAAATAGAGGTCATGTGTGTGCATTTTTTTCAACTTTGATCATTTGAATATTTAATTCAGATTTCAGAGCTCTTTTTGAGCACAAAATTTCGTGCTCTTCTCTCCCTCTCCCTTCATTCATCTCCTTCTTCCTCCAAGCTCTTATCCATGGCCTCCTATGGTGGTGAGCTTCTTCTAGACTCATCTTCTCCTTGAAGTGGCATCTCCTCTCTCTCTTCCTTCTCCATTCCGCTGCCATTTATCTTACAAGAAGCAAAGGAATCCATTGATGAAGAAGATCCTAGGCCTACAAGCTCCAATGGAGCTTGCATCATGTGGTATCAAGAGCATCTTCATCTAGGTGATGTTCTTTTGCTTCCTCTATCTTTTTGTTCGGTGAATTCTCTTTAATTCCTTGTTCTTCATCTTATTCTCCATGTATATCCTCCAATGTCTTGTGGTTTTGTGCTGTTTAGAGTAGATTCAAAAAAAATAAACCGATTAAATCTTAGATCTACACTTGTTCTTGCATTTCTATGGTTCAAATTTTGTAGATCTACTCTTGAATCTTGTTTTTGTGTTGATTTTAGGTTCTATCATTTTTCATTCATAATATTCTTGTGCTGAACCTTAGATCTAAATTTTCTTCCAAAATATTGATTAGAAAAAAAACACAAAAATCTAAGTGTAAATCACTTAATCCATGTTGTCTTAGAGTCATGTTTAGTCATAGTAATTGTCACATTATGTTCTAAGTTTGTGTTGAATTTTTATTTTGTTGATTGAATTCTAGATACATTTGTTCATGTATTCTTGTCATTCTTAGCCTATCTTTTGAATTTTGAGTCTAATTCATGCATGTTATTTAGTTCATAACATGTTCTAAATCAATTCCTAGAAGTAGTCTTGTTGTTGAACTCTTTTTTTTTTTGTTTTCTAAGTTTCCTACATGATGCCTATGATGAAGTTGAGTTGTGGTGCTGAGTTGTGGCTGGATTTGTGAATCAAAATAAGTCTTAAGCTCTCTTGAATTGTGTTATTCAAGATAATTGAGCATAAGCAAACACAAATTGTAACTATCCAAGCCTTAAGCAACATAAACACTACTCTTGATTTCTAGGTTGAAATCGCTGGTGCTGGCAGCTTGAACATACAAAATTGTATAAATTACTGGGAATTGTTAACTACGAGTTTTGAGCTGACATTTTTACTGAATTTTCTAGACATCTGGAAAAAAAATATAAAAAAAGAACCAAGCCATTTGGATTAAAGGAAAAAACAAGAAAAATCGCACAAGTTGGCAGAAAAATCAGTGTCCAGGAAAAAAAAGTGAAAGGAAAGTGTGCTTGTTGTTTTGGCTCAAAATTTGTTCTATAATTGGTGCCTATTTAATACCAATCCTAGTTCTGAAATTTCAATTGATAATTATTGTGAAAACAAGTGCCAAAACTAGAGGTTTCTTGAGTCTTTTTTTAGAGTTTTTCTACTCTACTCTAGAGCCATTCTAGGTTTCTCTTTGAGTCCTAGCTTGCTTTTTTGTGCTTTTCATTGCTTTAATTGTTGAATAATCCTTGGAAATTTGTCTTGTTAAAACTCTATTGGTTTAGCTTTCATTTCATTTTTTTTTGTCTTTGGTTATTGCTTGTCTCTTTGTTTCCTTGGTTGTGAGTTGCCATATAGGGAAATGGAAAGGAGGATTGGTGCCATATCTTGAAGAATTTGAGTCAAGAAGAAAGGGGCCATCCACCTTAAGAGCTATTGGACTAAGAAGCACTCCAAATTGAGTGAAACACTAAAGAGAGAATAGCCACCACAATTGAGGACTTTTTTTTTCTTTGTAATTTTGTAATTGGCAATTTGCTTTGCTTTCAAATTTTGTAACAAAAAGGCCTTTCATTGGAAGTAAGTTGGGAGCCTCCGCTAGGTCACCCTACTTCCATTTGTGTGTAATAATTTTAGGCAATTTTCCCTTAGGATAGTGAGTGTTTTGTTGGGAACCTTAAATGAGGTCATCCAAACACTCTTAGGATCCGCCTAGTTTGCATTTCTTGCACTTTAATTTCTTGCTTACTTTCATAGCTTATTTCTTTTACCCTCCATTGTCAAACCACCTAGATAGCTTGCCTTTTACCAATTAGTTTTTACCTTATCTTTCACACCTCTTTTAGTGTTTATTTTGGCTAGTTTCAACCATAGTTTCTTTTACCTTTTGTTTTCAAACCCCCAACAAGAAAGAACCATAACTTAGGAACCAACATGAGTCTTCATTCTTCATCTAGTGTTAATGGTGAGGGTTCTACTCCTAAGGACCCCTTGTATAAGATATTAGATGAGTTGAGATCCCTTAAGTTGTGGAAAGAAAAACAAGAGAGAAAAGAAAAATGTAAAAAAAGAGTGGAAGAAATAAGTCAAGATGAAAGAGAGAAAATAAGAGAGGAAGAAAGAAGAAAAATAATGAAAGAAATGAAAAGAGAAAAACATGCCTCCTATAGTAGTCATGACTCTTGCAAGAGTTTAAGTGAAGAACTTAGCGACTATTATAGAGGGCGTCATAGTTCACATACTAAACATCACTCCCAAAGAAGAGAAAAGGATATAAGGCCTTAAGAGGTTAACATTAGCCTCCCATATTTCCACGGAAAAGATAATGTTGAGGCCTACTTAGATTGGGAAATGAAGGTTGAACAACTCTTTGCTTGCCATCATATTAGCGAAGAGAGAAAAGTTCCATTGGCTACCCTTAGCTTTCAAGGGTATGCCCTCTATTGGTGGACTTCCCTTGTTAAAGAACGAAGGATTCATGGGGATCCTCCAGTAGAGTATTGGAATGATCTTAAGAGTGCCCTTAGGAAGAGGCATATTCCCTCCTACTATGAAAGGGAGCTTATGGACAAGCTCCAAAGGCTTAGACAAGGGAGTATGAGTGTTGAAGAATATAGACAACAAATGGAACTACTCCTTTTAAGAGCTGGACTTAGGGAGGAGGAAAGAACAAGCATAGCTAGGTTCCTTAGTGGGCTCAATATGGAAGTGAGGGACAAGGTTGAACTCCTTCCATATAGGGACCTAGATGAGCTAGTCCAACTTTGTATAAGAGTGGAGCAACAACTTAAAAGAAAGCCTTCTTCAAAATCTTATGGCTCTCACTCTTATCCAAGGAAGGACCAAGCCCATGGAATTTTAGGGGCTGCACCTTCAAAACCCAAGGAAGATAAGGGTAAGACCATAGAGAAATACACCCCTAAGACTAGTTCCCAAGAAAGGACTAGCAACATTAAATGCTTCAAATGTCTTGGGAGAGGTCACATTGCCTCTCAATGCCCCACAAAGAAAACCATGATCATGAGGGGTCAAGACATTTATAGTAGTCAAGAGGAGACTACTTCTTGCCCTTCCTCTAGTGGAAATGAAGATGAAGTAAGGGGTGAAGAGTCTAGTGAGGAAGTCTACCCCCATGAAGAAGGTGACCTCTTAATGGTTAGAAGGCTCCTTGGAGGTCAATCTTGTGATCTATCTCAATCCCAAAGAGAGAACATCTTTCATACAAGATGCAAAATTTTAGATAAAACTTGTTCTCTCATTGTGGATAGTGGATCTTGTTGCAATTGTTGTAGCACAAGATTAGTTTCCAAGTTGAACCTCACTATCATTCCCCACCCAAAACCTTATAAACTTCAATGGCTCAATGAGAAAGAGGAAATGATAGTTAACCAACAAGTGAAGGTACCTTTCTCCATTGGGACATATAAGGATGAAGTTAATTGTGATATAGTTCCCATGGAGGCAGGACATATTCTTTTAGGAAGGCCGTGGCAATTTGATAGGAAGATCATTTATAATGGCCTAACTAATGAGATTACCCTCACCCATCTTGGCACTAAATTTGTGTTGCATCCTCAAACACTTTCACAGGTGGCCAAAGATCAACCAACTATGAAAGATAAGAGGGATGAGGAAGAAAAATTAGAAAAACAAAAGAAAAAGAAGGATAGTAAGGCCTTGTCTTCAAAGGCCAGGGGGAAGGAAAAAGAGGGAAAGGATTCCTCCAAGAAGAATGTTAAGAAGGAAAATCATTTTGCAACAAAAGGTGATATTAAAAGAGCACTCCTTCTTAAACAATCTTTCTACCTTCTCCTATCAAGGGAAACATCCCTTAGCACTACCACAATTCCTACATTTGAGACCTTACCCCCAAAGGTCCAAGAACTCTTACATGAATTTGGTGATATATTTCCTGAAGAGATACCCCTTAGGCTACCTCCTTTAAGGGGAATAGAACACCAAATAAATTTAGTCCCAGGAGCAAGCCTTCCTAATAGGCCAGCCTATAGGACTAACCCTCAGGAGACTAAGGAGATAGAGTCTCAGGTTAAAGAATTGTTGGAGAAGGGCTGGGTCCAAGAGAGCCTAAGCCCATGTGCTGTGCCAGTGTTGTTGGTGCCCAAAAAGGATGGTACGTGGAGAATGTGTACAGATTGCAGGGCCATCAACAACATCACTGTAAAGTATAGGCACCCCATTCCTAGACTTGATGATTTGCTTGATGAGTTGCATGGTGCCAATATCTTTTCAAAAATTGATCTTAAAAGTGGTTATCACCAAATCAGGATGAAAAAGGGTGATGAGTGGAAAACTGCTTTCAAGACCAAGTTTGGTTTGTATGAATGGCTAGTGATGCCTTTTGGGCTCACTAATGCACCAAGCACCTTTATGAGGCTTATGCATCATGTCTTAAGGGATTTCATAGGTAGATTTGTAGTTGTTTATTTTGATGATATTTTAGTGTATAGTAGGAGCATAGATGATCACTTAGGACATCTCAGACAAGTTCTTTCAGTCCTTAGGAAAAACACCCTCTATGCAAATATAGAGAAGTGTACCTTTTGTGTAGATAATATAGTTTTCTTAGGTTTTGTAGTTGGTAGAAATGGGGTCCAAGTGGACCCTGAGAAAATCAAGGCCATCCAAGAATGGCCCACCCCAAAAAGTGTGGGAGATATTAGGAGCTTCCATGGGTTAGCAAGCTTCTATAGAAGGTTCGTTCCTAATTTCTCTACAATTGCATCACCTCTCAATGAGCTGGTGAAGAAGAATGTGGCATTTACCTAGGGTGAAAAACAAGAGCAAGCCTTTGCTTTGCTCAAAGAAAAGCTTACTGAGGCACCTGTTCTAGCTCTTCTTGACTTTTCTAAAACTTTTGAGCTAGAATGTGATGCCTCTGGAGTGGGAGTTGGAGCTGTATTGTTACAAGGTGGGCACCCTATTGCTTATTTTAGTGAAAAACTTCATAGTGCCACCCTTAACTACCCCACCTATGATAAAGAGCTTTATGCCTTAATAAGAGCCCTCCAAACTTGGGAACATTACCTTGTTTCCAAGGAATTTGTCATTCATAGTGATCATCAATCACTTAAGTACATTAGAGGGAAAAGCAAGTTAAACAAGAGGCATGCAAAATGGGTTGAGTACCTAGAGCAATTTCCATATGTTATCAAATACAAAAAGGGAAAAACAAATGTGGTAGCTGATGCCCTCTCTAGGAGACACACATTGTTTTGCTCCCTAGGAGCTCAAATTTTAGGATTTGATAATATTAGGGACTTGTATGCTTTAGATGAACATTTCTCTCCCATTTATGAGAGTTGTGGGAAAAAGGCCCAAGATGGATTCTATTTGGCTGAGGGGTATTTGTTCAAAGAGGGAAAGCTTTGCATACCCCAAGGATCCATTAGGAAATTACTTGTGAAAGAGAGCCATGAGGGTGGGCTCATGGGCTACTTTGGGATAGACAAGACCCTTGTCTTACTCAAAGAAAAGTTTTATTGGCCCCATATAAAGAAAGATGTCGATAAGCATTGCACTAGGTGTGTGGCTTGTTTACAAGCCAAGTCTAGGGTGATGCCTCATGGGCTATACACACCCTTACCCATCCCATCTGCACCTTGGGTAGACATTAGTATGGACTTTGTCCTTGGGCTTCCTAGAACCCAAAGAGGTGTAGACTCTATCTTTGTGGTGGTGGATAGGTTTAGCAAGATGGCACACTTTATACCATGCCACAAGGTGGATGATGCTTCCCACATCTCAAAACTCTTTTTCAAGGAAGTTGTGAGACTCCATGGTTTGCCTAGGACCATTGTGTCAGATAGAGATGCTAAGTTCCTTAGCCACTTCTGGAAAACCTTATGGGCTAAGCTAGGAACTAAACTTCTTTTCTCTATCACTTGTCATCCACAAACTGATGGGCAAACAGAGGTAGTGAATAGGTCTTTATCCACCCTTTTAAGGGCTCTTCTGAAAGGCAACCATAAGTCTTGGGATGAGTATCTTCCTCATGTAGAATTTACCTACAACAGGGGGGTTCATAGAACCACCAAGCAGTCCCCTTTTGAGGTTGTCTATGGGTTCAATCCCCTAACACCGTTAGACCTCATTCCCTTCCCACTGGACACTTCTTTTATACATAAAGAAGGGGAATCTAGGTCAAAATTTGTAAAGAAGTTGCATGAGAGGGTTAAGAACCAAATAGAGAACCAAACAAAGGTGTATTCAACTAAAGGCAATAGAGGAAGAAAAGAGCTAGTTCTTAATGAGGGTGGCTGGGTTTGGCTCCATCTTAGGAAGGATAGATTCCCTACTAAAAGGAAATCCAAGCTTAGCCCTAGAGGGGATGGACCCAATCCTCCCTAGGAAGGGACCAATCACTAGAACCATGAGCAAGAGGCTCCAAGAAGATTGGGCTAGAGCTGCTGAAGAAGGCCCTAGGGTTCTCATGCAACTTAGGGTAGATTTCTGAGCCCATGGGCCAAGGTTGGGTCCAATTATCTTTGTACATATTAGACTAGGATGTCATTATATTTGGTCCTTGTATTTAGGGCTCCATATTGTAGGTAGGGTACCCTAGAAATATAGGATTTTTCAACCCTTGTATTTTTGGGCACCTAGACTAGTTTTTGTATTAGGGGTAGTTTTGTAATTTCACATGCACTAAGTGGATATTTGATGTGTGTGGTTGGAAATAAATTTAATTGAATTGGTAGAAGCCCAATCCAATTAAATTTTAGAGGGGGAGGTGAGCATTTGCTTACTACACCCCATTGCCACATCATATAGTCACACTTTGTGCATGTCCTTCATGCTTTTCATGTCTCATGACACCTAAGCACACTTAGTGGAGAATCTTGGAATTGATCTTGGATTAGTGGGCTGAACCATAACTAAAATTCACTAATCATAATTAGTGAAATTTTGGCTCCAAAGTTTGGCTCCACAAATTCAATTTCAAATTCAAGTGAAATTTGAATTTCCCTCCAATTTTGTGTGACACTTAGGCTATAAATAGAAGTCATGTGTGTGCATTTTTTTCAACTTTGATCATTTGAATATTTAATTCAGATTTCAGAGCTCTTTTTGAGCACAAAATTTCGTGCTCTTCTCTCCCTCTCCCTTCATTCATCTCCTTCTTCCTCCAAGCTTTTATCCATGGCCTCCTATGGTGGTGAGCTTCTTCTAGACTCATATTCTCCTTGAAGTGGCGTCTCCTCTCTCTCTTCCTTCTCCATTCCGCTGCCATTTATCTTCCAAGAAGCAAAGGAATCCATTGATGAAGAAGATCCTAGGCCTACAAGCTCTAATGGAGCTTGCATCAGGTACTTAGGAATGGACGCAAATGGAGGATAGGGTCACGACCGACCGATCGTCATCCCTTCCCGGTGCTGGACAAGCAGAGAATGTTGCTGCAAGGCAGCCCAGTAACCTTTGAATTCACAGTAATTATTACTATTGTTTGTTTTAAATAAGTAATCGATGCCTGATTCTAACTTAAGTAGGTTCGAGTAGGAAAACACTAACCTGTAAAGAGGGGGGGCATGGTTATGTTTCCCCCAAAAAAAAATGGCAGGTTAGCTCGCCTGGGCGAGCAACCCCTGCACTAAAATATAAAAAACGAGGGAGGGGAACGTTGTTGCACTCAAAAACTCCCCCCCCCCCCCTCATTCAAAAGACCCAAGCTCACGGGAACCACGAGAGCAGCAGCCCCCAAGCCTCCATTGTTGAGTTTTTGCTTCCCTTTTCACGCTTTAATTCACTCCCCGCAAGTAAGTGCGCTTTCCCTTGTTTATTTGGCTCTCCATTGATGTGTTTTGGTGTTTTAGTTGCTCATTTTTTGTAGAATTTGTGAAGAAATTCACATCTGAATCCATGTTTGTTTTGTTGAGTTAAGGGTTTGTGTGAGATGGCCCTAGGCTTATGTTGCATTTTGAAGCAATGGGGCATGCCACATTGCCCCCGTTCTCTTGCAATTTATGTCTAAACATGCGCCCACCAAGTGCTCGGTGAAATGCCCCAATGACATAGGAATGTGATTTTGAAAATTGGGATTGTGGGACTGTTTTGTATATATAGGGACAACATAGGGGATTCGAAATGGGTGCCCAAATGCAATTCCAAGCTTAGGAACCCAAGCTCTTAGCTTCAATGCAAGGGAACATACTTATGGCTAAGAACCTAAATTTTGGTTTTGGAAGTAGGAAGGCATGAAAATTAGGACTTGCTTGTGAGAGTTTTTACTCGAATTTGGGCTGCCCCATGAGGGGTACTTTGCACCTAGGTAGCATGGAAAATACTTTTCAATGGTATGTAAATATGTGTGTAAATATAGGTGGCATGGAAAACACCTTTTAATGGTGTGTATATATGTGAACATATGGCATGAAATTCTTTGCAAAGTGTGAATGAGTATCTTCCTAAATGAATATTGAGGTCGCTTCCTAAATGAATGTATGATGGCATGGAATTCCCTTTTTAAATGCAAGTATGTGCATGACGTAATTAGTTTTCCAATATGCATATAAATAAATGTGAGTGAAACAATGAAAATCTTATGATATGTGCTTCGAATATGTGTAGGTAGTTTGTGATAGCAAAATATTTAGGATGTGATTAGGTGTGAATTTTGACGCAGTGCCTTGAGCATGAGAATGTGTGTTCTTTTCAAAAATACATATATGTGTATGGTAACAAGAATGTGTTGGATGTCCTTGTACATTGACATAAATAGTAGGATATTTTACACATACCCACGTGCATAAATGTGTTACGTTAAACGTGTGCATGAGTTCGTTCTAAATCGGAGGGATTACAATGTCATTTTTGTGTTAAGATAAGCTTATCTTGTGAAAATAACTTCCCAAAATGTTTGTCTTTTTAGGAAATGGCCCCAAGGAAGCTTGCCTCAAAGAGATCCAGGAAAGACAAAGCGGCTGAAGGAACCAGTTCCGCTCCCGAATATGACAACCATTGTTTTAGGAGCGCTGAGCACCAGCAGCGCTTCGAGGCCATCAAAGGATGGTCATTCCTCTGGGAGAGATGCGTCCAGCTCAGAGACGACGAGTATACTGACTTCCAGGAAGAGATAGTTCGCCGGCGGTGGGCATCGCTGGTTACCCCCATGGCCAAGTTCGACCCAGACATAGTCCTCGAGTTTTATGCCAATGCTTGGCCTACAGAGGAGGGTGTGCGAGATATGCGATCTTGGGTGAGGGGTCAGTGGATCCCTTTCGATGCGGATGCCCTCAGCCAGTTCCTGGGATATCCTTTAGTGCTGGAGGAGGGCCAGGAGTGCGAGTATGGCCAAAGGAGGAATCGGGCCGATGGGTTTGATGAGGAGGCCATCACCCAGTTGCTGTGTATACCGGGGCAGGATTTTGCCCGGACTGCTGCCGGAAGACGGCTGCGAATCATGCGCACCAATATGACTACCCTGACTCAGGCATGGATGACGTTGCTGCTTAGCAACATCCTACCCAGCAGTCTTAATTCCGACCTCCCCTTGTCGAAGTGTCAACTGGTGTATACCATTTTGACACAGATGAGCGTTCATGTGGCTCAATTGATCGCTGATGCCATTTATCTATTTGCAGGTATGCCGCCTACCAGGCACCCTCTGGACTCAAATAAGTCCAACAGGGCCCTGGGATTTCCAGCTTTGATCACAGGACTCTGCCAGGCGTTCGAAGTCCCCGTCGCACCTAGTAAGGTGATTCGGCGACCCATCACTCGAGCTTTTATTAAGAAGTATTGCACGCAGAGACAGGCACAGGGTGGCGACCCTCAGGCCCCAGATGCACCGCCTCCACCTCCTCAGGCTGACCCAGCAGGCGGCCAACCACAGGGCGCACGTGCAGACCCATGACTCTCTATATCAGCTTAGCCTTAGCCTGCAGAGCCAGGGTTTTTCTTCTTTTCCATGCCTTACTCCAGATTAGTTCAAGGCAGAGGTCGCATGGCCCGGAGATTGGCCTGAGGCCCAGGCTGTAGAGGCACCCGCATAAACTCCCGGCAAGCCAGATGAGGCCCACGAGGATGAGGAGATGTCAGATTTGTTCGGCTTCTTGGGAGGGAGTGGAGCCACATGACTAGGAGATCCCCCAGATTCGTGTTCTTTTCAGTTTTATGTTCATTATTTGTCATTTTCATGTTATGTTATTTTATGAGACTAATGTTTGTTTTTGTTGTTTTGATTGTCTTTTGTTTTGCGCATACATTTTGTTTGGATTGTTGCATTAGTGCTTATTTCCTTATTGTCGATAATGTTTATTTGAAGTTCCGAAACCGCGTAGAGTTTCATTTAGGAACGTCGTCCTAAAAAACAAACAAGAAAAAGAAATAAACAAATGATAAAAAAGAAAAAAAGAAAATAAGTTTTCTAGCTGAAAAACCAACATGCTTTTGAAAAGAGATGACTTCCAACTTTTCTTTGAAAAAATTTCACTGGTCATAACCAGTTTTTGAAAAAATGTGTATACACCTGAAGGGTGAATGTTGTGAAAATTTTCCTGAACACCCAAAAAAATAGACTCGGATAAATGCACAAATTGATAAAAGAACATATTTTGGAAACATTGGGTTGACTTAAAATAGAGGAAATGAATCCTGAGTCCTAGCATCACATGACCATAAAAATTTGACACTTGAGTGTCCACATAGGTGCATGCATGACCAGTTTTGCATAAAATTTCCAAATCATCATGTTTGCATTCGTGTCATGGAAATAGTGTGGGGCATCCCTTTTATCCTTGAACCAAACCAAACCCTGACATGTGTCATGTCTATCCATTTTACAAGCCTTGAGCCAAAAATCCTAACTTACCATAAACTTTGACCCAGGGTGAGAATGTCAATCCTTACCCTCGGAAGAAAAAGAGTGGGAGAAAGCAAAAAAAGAAAAAAAGGAAAATTCCCAAATCAAAGAGTGGGAGGAAGAAAAGGAAGGAGAGAAAATTCCCGATCAGGGATCGAAGGAAAACAGAGGAAAGGTGCAAAAAGGTCGTTGGACTAGATGATATCTGAACAATACAAAATTGTCACCAAATAAACAAAAAGAAGGAAAGGAAACCACGACCTAAAGTGGTTTTCTCCCTTAGATTGCCAACCAAAATCTTGTGCGTTGGTGACTTGTTCGCCTCGCTTAAAACAAAAACAGAAAAGAAAAAGGCCAGAAAACATAGAGCCAAATTTCCCACCAAAAGAACCCAATTCCCAAGAAAAGTCCTATTGATCCATGATCGGCATGTAATCTTTGATTTGATAGGAAATGATTTCCAAAATCAAGTCATGACATATCTATGGTTCGAAATTAGGATGAAACACTTACCTGTGCGAGATTGATACACTTTGAGTGAGTTTCTTCTATTTTTGCTGAACCCAGTGTTTCCTCTAAATGGTCATTTAGAAACGAAATGCTAACATCCAAAATCTCATTTGAGGTTATGGGAGGATTTCATCAGCGTACTCCCCTTCCCCGGTAGACACATTGTTTTTCATCCGAAAGGCATATGTTGCTCTGATTAATTGGAAGTTTTCTCTCTTTACTAAAGCATGTTCGCATTTTAGTGAAGAAAACACTGAGACTATTTTTAGTCTCACAAGTTATCCAGAACTACGCAGGTCTGAATTCCTCATTTGAGGATATGTAGGAGCAAGAGCCTCGCTTTTGTCGGCCGCCCCACAATTTCTGTCATACTGACACTGGAGTCACGTGACATGCAGAGATACCCAAGTGGTTGTCCGCACTTTCCAGACTTTCTTTTGCTATCTGTAAGACAAAAAGCTTGATAGCATGCAAAGACTAACGTCGTCTTCTGCACCCTTCATCAATCGCGGCCCAACAAGCCCGTTGACACACGGAGATTTATGTCATCTTCCGCGCTCACAAGACCTATCATACTGACATTTGAGTCACGCTGACGGGCGGAAATACCAGAGTGGTTATCCGTATAAACATTCTTTTGCTATCTATAAGACAGAAAGCCTGATAGCATGCAGAGACTAACGTCATCTTTTGCACCCTTCGTCAATCGCAACCCAACGAGCCCGTTGACACGCGGAGATTTACGTCATCTTCCGCGCTCACAAGATCTGTCATACTGACACTTGAGTCACGCTGGCAGGCGGAGATACCCGAGTGGTTATCCGTATAAACTTTCTTTTGCAATCTCTAAGACTCAAAGCATGATAGCAAGCTGAGTGGGTAAATGCACAGATACATATTCTGCGCCCTTTATCATTCAGGAACAAACAAATTGAGTGGGTAAACACGCAGATACATATTCTGCACCCTTTATCATTCAGGAACAACAAGCTGAGTGGATAAACGTGCAGATACATATTCTGCGCCCTTTATCATTCAGGAACAACAAGCTGAGTGGGTAAACGCGTAGAAATAGATTTTGCGCCCTTTATCATTCAGATTTCACAAGTTGGGTGATAAACGCACAGAGACAAATTCTGCACCCTTTGTCATTCCGCACACCTTTTCGCCACCCAGGCTCGATCGTGTCCAGCAAAATGCAGAGACAAATTATGGTCATTCTACATTTTGTATCAACCGAGAGGAACAAGTTCGACAGTATCGGGATGATGTGTCGGTACTGATCATTTTCAGATTTTTGCAGGTTCCGCTGACAGGAAGGTTCACTGGCCGAAAGGTGTTTCGCTCGAACGAAATTAGTGTCTTATCTTTACTTCCCTTTTATCTCCAATAAAAGACAAGTAAAGAGGGGCAACTATCATACCCGAATTTCATCCGGGGACCTTTGCTTGGCGGCATGCAACTTTCATTTGACCATTTTGAGGTACTTGGCACCCATCGTTAGGCAATTCGTGAAGTTCCGTGACATGCCGGAACTCAAAAGGAAGCATCGTTGCACAATTCGTGAGGTTACGTAACATTCCGTAGGTCAAAAAGGGGATGATTATGTAATCCGCAAGATTCCGTAACATTACGGAAAGAAAACAAGTATCGTTACGAAATTCGTAAGTTTCTGTAACTTTACGGAAAAAGAATCACCAAAAAAAAGGGCAGGGGAGTGTATTTAGTAAAAGTGGGGGTGCAAATAGCAACCAGGCCCACTTGGGCCCTCCAGAAGATTCCTCCAGAAGGCGGTTGCTTCTGGAGGAAGTCACCTTGCTCGCCTGGGCGAGCTGGGTGGCAAGTATCTCCCCCATTTTCCTATAAATAGGGGGAGAAGTGAAGAGGAATTTCGTTCAGCCCTCCCGGTAATTCAAGAATCACTTGAAATTAGTGAAAAAAATTGGTTCCGTGAAGAAAATCCGAGCCGAGGCACTTCTGTAAGGTTTCCGTGGGGATTTTCGCGAAGATTTTCAAACGTTCTTCATTCGTTCTTCATCGTTCTTCGGTCTTCAACCAGCAAGTTCTCGAAACCGAACTTTTCAATTCATTCTATTTACCCTTAGTGGTCCTCATTTGTTTTTACGTGCTTTTATTCTCATTTCATTTACTTTCCGTACCCCCTTTTGACGTGCTTTAGTCATTTGCTTAAGTAATTTTCTCATCTAATAAAAAATAAAATAAATTTCCACCGATCGTTTGAATTGTAATATCCGTTAATTTCATTTAAAATGAAATCCGACCATTCGGTCATGTCGTAACCACGTTGGAAACCAAAAAGAGGTAAAATAATAATATAATAATCAAAAATATCTTTTAGTAAAATAAATAAATAAAAAATCAATCGGACGTTTCTCTTTGGGATTTTTCATTCTTAATTGAATCGACTAATAACCAAGGTGAAATTAAGGCTAAAATCAATTCATAAACCAAAAATTTTATCATCGCCTAAAAAAGGCCATTTTTAAAGGTCCAACGCCTTGAAATGGTCTTTTCCGCTTTTATTAGTTAAGTGTAGATTTGTAAAGGCCTAAAATCAACATGTAATTTTATTACCTCTTTCAAAAAATAAAAAGAACATTAAATGGTCCAATGCCTTAATGTCTTCTCTCTTTTCCAAAGAATCCAAAGTTTGTTTAACGGTCCAATGCCTTAAATGACCTTTCGTTCAATAAAAACATGTCTTGCAAAAAGGATAAAGACAACTTAACCAAACACTTTGTTCACAAAGAACTACGTAGATCTTATTTCCTTATCACAATTAAGGAATACGTAGGAGCAAGGGAAATACCCTCGTCGACCGCAAAAAGATAAAAAATATATAAATAAAGACGTAAAAGGGAACCTTAAAATTGAAGTCATGTTTGCACATTTAATTAAAGGCTGTCGTCTCTTATGAAGGACGTGTGGGGTGCTAATACCTTCCCCGTGCGTAAATACAACTCCCGAACCTTTCAGTTAAAGTTCGTAGACCACGTATTTTCCGATTTTTCCGACGTTTTCCTCAAATAAACGTTGTTGGCGACTCCGTGCGTATTCCTTTCTTGGAACACGCACCCGCAAGTCACGCGTCGCCCTTCCGCCGAAGGGTGGGTTGCGACACAAGGGAAACCCCCTTGTCGACCACAAAAAGATAAAAAATACAAAGGGCATAAAAAGACATAAAAAGCGTAAAAAAGGGAAGATAAAACAAATTGAAGTCGTATTTGCACACTTGATTAAAGGTTGTTGTCCCTTGTGACGGACGCGTGGGGTGCTAATACCTTCCCCATGCGTAAATACAACTCCCGAACCTTTCACACTTAAATTTCATAGACCACACCTTTTCCGGTTTTTCCGACGTTTTCCTCGAATATACGTTGGTGGCAACTCTGCGTGTTTTCCTTCCTTGGAAGATGCACTCGTGAATTTCACGTCGCCCTCTTGCCGAAGGGTAGGTTGCGACAGTTGGCGACTCCACTAGGGACCGTTGTTAGAGAGTTAGGCCAATCAATTAGTGTGTTTTCCTTACTATGACTTCCCTTTTGTTCTTTTTTCTTAGTCTTTTTTTTCTTATGTTCTTGTATATATAAACTCTTTTGGTGCTTTTAGTGTGTTTTAAAATGTATGCATGAGGTAAATATTTATTCATTTGATACACATAAACACCAACACTATTTGCACACACGGTGAGTTGAAAAGGGGCCCTATACCCGGGTCCATGGGATCATAAGGAGTAGAGGTGAATCTGTGGTCATGCTAGGTCTCCGACTTGCTTGATAACAGTGAACCCTCATCTAGAGTTTTTTTCTTTGATAAACGTATTGTTGTTAGTAGTCCCAACTGCCGCAATATGTTCTTCGAAGGGGATGATGCCTCTAGAAACCATCAAAAGAGATATGACCACCTTGGGAATTATCACTAAAAGCCCTTTTAGCTCCCTCCCATGTAGGTTCGTAAAATAGGGGCACGAAGCGAACACGATGCGCGCCATTTTTTACACTGCCATGCATGTAGTCCTAAATGTCGTGTACCCCTTGGATTATATTTGTTTGTGGATATTGTCGTACTATGTGCATCCCCGTGTTGTGCCTTTCGCATATGCATCATGCACAGGTTTCATCTTGATCCCTCACTTTGGCAAACCAACGGAGGGTCTGTGTCGCCTTCTTAAATACATACGTCGGGCGCCATGCTGCCTAAACGTTGTATCTAAGAAGGGAACAATTTCTCGGGCTCCCATATTGATAAAATTGCATCTGTGTCATATGCATTTCTTCATGCATTCATCCATTCCACCCATGATAGATGTCGGAGTTTTGATTCGCAGTGGGTTTTGTTTCGCTTTCGTAAAACATGGGGTCAAATCAAACGCCTTCGCTTAAAAAGAGGTTCTATCAAGTCAAGGTCAAGAGCCTAGGGATCATCAGTCTAAGAGAGTTAGGGCAATTGATGGGTCAGCTCCAGCAACAAGTGTTTCGCAAAGCTTACGGTAAAATCTGGGACCTAGCCATGGCAAAAGTCTCCACGGAGGCCATTGCATCCCTCGCCCAGTATTATGACTAGCCGTTGAGGTGCTTCACCTTTGGGGACTTCCAACTATCACCCGTGGTGGAAGAATTTGAAGAGATCCTAGGATGTCCTCTAGGGTGAAGGAAACCATACCTCTTCTCAGGATTCTATCCCTCTTTAGCTAGAATTTCTAAGATAGTTCAAATCTCGGCGCAGGAATTAGACCACAGAAAGCAAGTCAAAAATGGGGTGGTTGGAATACCGAGAAAATGTTTGGAGGAAAAAGCAAGAATCTTGGCAGGTAGAGGCGAATGGACCTCGTTCATACACATCCTCGCGCTTTTGATCTTCGGAGGAGTCTTCTTTCCAAATGTGGATGGGTTGGTGGACCTAGCAGCGATCAACGCTTTTCTCGCCTATCATGACCGCAAGGAAAGCCCGGTTGTCGCTATACTAGCCGATCTATATGACACCTTCGACTGAAGATGTGAGAAGAGCAGTACAAGGATTGTTTGCTGTACTCCGGCCCTCTATGTATGGTTGGTTTCACACCTTTTTTGCCAAGAGGTGAGGCATGCTTGCCCGCTAGAAAGCCACCGTTCATGCACAGAGAAAAGAGGGGTGAATTGGGACCGACTCTTAGCAAGAAAAGAATGAGCGTCTATCAACTAGTTCCCTCGATGGAAAGAAGGAAGAATCGCGATTCTTATTTCGTGCGGAGGATTTCCAAATGTTCCCTTGATGGGGACAAGGGGTTGCATAAGTTACAATGTCGTTCTTGCTATAAGACAACTTGGCTACCCTATGAGAGGGGCACCACTAGAGGAAGAGCTCGCACCTATTATTGCACAAGGTTTCAATAAGACCAACGTGGAGGCACTTCAGAAGGTCCGCAAGGCGTGGGAGATGGTACAAAAGAAGGACAAAGAACTCAGAGGCAGTAACAGCGGGCCCATCGGCGGCTACCGTAAGTGGTTGAAAGCTCACCTGCAAGGTTTGGATTAGCTCCCGAGTTTGAGAACCACTAAAGGGGGGGAAGTTGAGGCACCGGAGGAAGACGAAGAGGTGCAGGCCCTTAGCGCAGAACTCGAGCAAGCCCAAACAGTCAAAGAAAGGTTCAAATCAGCAACTCTTAAGATTCGAAAGGAGAACGCCGAACTGAGAGATGTAAATATAGCTACCACCAAGGCCTTGGAACAAGAGACCAAAAGGGCTCGTAGGGAAGAACATGACCGGAACAAATTCCAAGGGGCTCTGTGGGGCAGTAACAGGGAACTTAAGCTCCGGAGAGAGGAAAGGGACCAATCACGAGTAGACAGTTTGATCTTGAAGGATGAGTTGAAGGTTTACCTAAGGTCCAAGGGAAGCTTGTCTCAGCGTTTATGCGAGACAGAGACCAACATGTTAGCCATCGTCAGCAAGTACCAAGAAGAATTAAATCTAGCCACGGCCCACGAGCACAAAGTGGCGGACGAGTATGCCCGAGTGTACACGGAAAAGGAGGCTAGAGGAAGGGTGATCGACTCATTACATCAAGAGGCAACAATGTGGATGGACCGATTTGCTCTTACTTTGATAGACTTCCCAACTACGCCAAGTCCAAAGCAATGGCGGACACCTACTCCGCCCACGAGGAGATCCATGGACTTCTCAGCTATTATCAGTATATGATAGACTTAATGGCCCATATAATTAGAAACCGCTAGGAAGTTTGTATTGTTACTCAGATCTTGACTAGTTATAACTTTCTGAATAAAATGAGTTTATCCCGCGTTTTTACTCCAAAGATCAGTGCGAATCAAATCACTCCCGCATTTTATCTCTAGCATGCATTCATTTTTTCTTTACCTACTCCTCACGTTTGGTTGTTTTAGGAAAAACGCCATAACTAAAAGCGCCCCAAGGCATCCCTATCGCACCAGATCCAAATCTAGGACGATGGGTGACCAAGAGGAGATACAGGAACAGATGAAAGCCGACATGTCGGCTTTGAAAGAGCAAATGGCTTCCATGATGGATACCATGTTAGGAATGAGACAACTTATGGAGAATAACATGGCCACCGCTGTCGCTGTTAGTTCGGCTACCGAAGCAGACCCAACTCTCCCAACTACCGTGCACCATCCACTCCCAAACATGGTAGGACGAGAAAGAAGCACACTGGGGCACATCAGCAACCCCTATTTAGGATACAACCGAGTGGCTTACCCTTATAGATTACCACCTAATTACACGCCGCCAGTCATGCGTGATGACGCAGGTCATGTCCCTTCCCCCATCCTTGAAGGGGAGCCTCCTCAACAGTCGGACGATGTTCACGAGGATCATAGAGAGTATGCCCAAGGAGACATCGATTTCTACCCCCCGGTCCCCGTCGAGGGGCCGGCACCCAACACACTGCCTCAGCCCAACCTCACGGGAGAACCTCGAAACCTCCCAGCACAGCTAATATTCTTGTCCACAGAAGGACCGCCCCCGACAGTGGAAGAAAGAAGGAAACTCGATCTCATCGAAGAGAGATTGAGAGCTGTTGAAGGCTTTGACGACTATTCGTTCACAGACATGGCGGATCTTTGCTTAGTACCAGACGTCGTCATCTTCCCAAAATTCAAGGTACCTCATTTCGACAGGTACAAAGGGATGACTTGTCCTAAGAACCATCTCAAAATGTACTGTCGCAAGATGGGGGCATATTCTAGGGATGAAAAGTTGTTGATGCACTTTTTCCAAGATAGCTTGGCTAGAGCCGCGATCATTTGGTACACTAATTTGGAAGCTTCTCGCATCCGCACTGGGAAGGATCTGATTACTGCCTTCCTTAGGCAATATCAGTATAATTCTGATATGGCTCTCGATCGGACTTAGTTGCAGAATATGGTTAAAAAGGAAAGTGGGTCCTTTAAAGAGTACGCTCAGCGGTGGAGGGACCTGGCAGCACAAGTGGCCCCTCCCATGGTCGAAAGGGAAATGATTACCATAATGGTAGACACCTTGCCGATGTTTTACTATGAGAAATTAGTGGGCTACATGCCTTCCAGCTTCGCGGACTTGGTATTCGCCAGGGAAAGAATTGAAGTAGGTTTGAAGAGAAGGAAGTTCAATTATGTCTCCTCCACAAGTACCAACACTAGGAGGATCGGAGCAACTGGGGCAAAAAGGAAGAAAGGAGATACACATGTCGTCACTTCAGCGCCCGCATGGATCAAGCCACCGCAGACCTCTCACGGTACCCATCAGTACGCGTAACATCACCCGAGCTTCTCAGCTCGTGCCGGGGACTCTCCTAACTCAGCACCCATACAAGCTAGGGCGCCCACGCCCATCCAGAGGGAGGCCCCCCAAGTTCCGGCTCCAACCCCGACTCGCCCGGCCGGCAATGCCCACTTTGGCGCCGGTTCCAAGCGATAAGGAACTTTCCCCCGAGGCCAACTCCAGAATTCACCCCAATCCCAATGACGTACGAAGACCTCTTGCCGTCCCTCATCGCCAACCAGATGGTTGTGATATCTCCCGGGAAGATCTACCAGCCTCCTTTCCCAAAGTGGTATGACCCTGACGCAACCTGCGCATACCATGGGAAAACCCCGGGCCACTCCACCGAACGTTGTCTGGCCCTTAAATACAAGGTCCAACATTTGATAGACGTCTGATGGCTGACGTTTCAAGAGGACCAGCCCAACATGAAAACGAACCCGCTCGCTAATCATGGAGGGGGAGTAGTTAATGTCGTCAAGTCGGGTAGGCCACGCATTGTTCAAGCCTTTGAAGGACGTGACGACCCCCAGGAGGTTTATCTACGAGGCCCTACAAAAGGGGGGCATAACAGATGATAGACCGAGGCCGGCTCGAAGTCGGCGATGAGGGGAGCAAAGAGTAGCATATATGTATGCAGTCCGTAGATGAGGGAAGTTTTGGAAAGCCTAAGCCTTTGGTGGTATATTTCACCAGAGACGCAGCTCCCCAAACGCCCCGATACCCCTCGGTAGTTAAACCTATTTCGTTTTCATACCAAAACAGCCATGCAGTTCCGTGGAGGTATGTGCCTCCAAGCGAAAGGAAGGAAGAAGCCACCGACATCAGCTCATTGTCAGCCAAGGTAACTAATATCACGGGGCTGAGCGGCGTGACCCGCAGCGGTCGCGTGTTCGCACCCCCTGACCTACCGACACAACCCGCAAATGTTAAAGGGAAGGCAAAGATAGCGGAAGAACAAAATGACAAAATGATCCCCACTCCGAATGAGAATATTCCAGTGAAAGGTCTTTCGGAGAAAAAGGATGGATGTGGCAAGAAAGAAGTATTGCTAGAGGAGGCAGGCGAGTTCCTCCGCATTATTCAACAAAGCGAGTTCAAGATCATTGAGCAGCTCAACAAAACGCCGGCCAGAGTCTCTCTTTTGGAACTGCTCATGAGCTCTGAGCCTCATCGGGCTTTGCTAGTAAAGGTCTTGAACGAAGCTCATGTAGTCCAAGACATCTCCATAGAAGGCTTTGGAGGACTCGTCAATAACATCACCGCCAACAGCTATCTCGCCTTTGCTGAAGAGGAAATCCCTGTCGAGGGAAGAGGGCATAACAGGGTTTTGCATGTGTAAGTCAAATGCATGGACCACGTCGTGGCCAAGGTACTCATCGATAATGGTTCCAGTTTAAACGTAATGCCCAAAAGCACGTTGGAGAAATTGCCGTTTAACGCTTCCCATCTAAGGCCAAGTTCCATGTTGGTCTGTGCCTTCGATGGCAGCCGCCGAGAGGTGAGGGGAGAGATCGACCTCCCTTTACAGATAGGCCCCCATACTTGTCAGGTTACCTTCCAAGTAATGGATATTAACCCGACTTACAACTGTCTTTTGGGATGCCCGTGGATCCACTCGGTGGGAGTCGTTCCCTCTACACTCCACCAAAAACTGAAGTTCATAGTGGAGGGACATTTGGTCATTGTATCAGGGGAGGAAGACATCTTGGTAAGTTGACCGTCCTCTATGCCATATGTGGAAGCCGCGGAGGAGTCATTGCAAACAGTCTTCCAATCTTTTGAGGTAGTAAGCATTGCCTCCGTAGATTCCCTCTCTGGGCAACCTTGCCTATCCGATACGGCAATGATGGTGGCCCGGGTGATGTTGGGGAATGGCTACGAGCTTGGAATGGGTTTAGGCAAGAACAACGGCGGCAGAACCAGCCTGGTAAGCACCAGAGGAAACAGCGGGAAGTTTGGATTAGGCTATAAACCCACACAAGCAGACATAAGGAAAAGTGTCGCGGGAAGGAAGAGCAGAAGCCAAGGTTCACAATTGGGACGACAAGTCAAAGGGGGCCTGCCCTGCCACATCAGTAGGAGCTTTATAAGTGCAGGTCTAGGACACGAAGGCCAAGTCATTGCGATATGTGAGGATGACTCTCCGAGTGGGTTGGATTTGGTACGACCATGCCCTCCTGGAGGAGCGCCCAGACATTTACGCGACAAGCATAATGTAACCCTTTGTGGCTTTTTTAAACTCTACGGTTGGGCCTAGGCTTTAGAGTTTCCTTTTGTTAAGGTATTATATCTTTTGTTCCTGAATTTATAATATAAAGATCTTTCTTCATCTGTTCCTGCACCTCTACCCATTCTCATTCATTTGCATGTTTATTTCTTTACACTTAAAACGCAAGATCCGACGACGAGTCCCTCGAAGGTACTAATACCTGGGACCCGACCATCGATTTCAAGTAAGAAGCGGGTCAGACGGAGAGTGAAGAGGATGAGGATGTGGGACTTCCCTCGGAGTTGGAGAAGATAGTCGCCCATGAGGACCAAGAGATTTGGCCTCATCAAGAAGAGACGGAACTAGTGAACTTAGGAACCGGCAGTGGGAAAAAGGAAGTAAAGATAGGCACGGGTATGGCCGCACCCATCCGTGAAGAATTGATGGCCCTGCTAAAAAACTACCAAGACATCTTTGCCTGGTCATACCAAGATATGCCTGGTTTGAGTTCTGACATCTTACAGCACAGATTACCTCTAAATCCTGAGTGTTCCCCGGTAAAACAAAAGCTGAGGAGGATGAAGCCCAATACGTCCTTGAAAATAAAAGAAGAGGTAAAGAAACAATTTGACGCTGGTTTTTTGGCTGTTGCTCGGTACCCAGAATGGGTTGCCAATATTGTACCTATCCCTAACAAGGATGGGAAGGTACGAATGTGCGTAGATTATTGAGACCTGAATCGAGCCAGTCCCAAGGACAATTTTCCTCTGCCGCACATCGATATCCTTGTGGACAATACGACCAATTTTGCTCTGTTTTCCTTCATGGATGGGTTCTCCGGTTACAATCAGATAAAGATGGCGCCAGAGGATATGGAAAAGACTACCTTCGTCACCCTGTGGGGGACGTTCTGCTATAAGGTGATGTCCTTTGGGATCAAGAATGCTGGGGCAACTTATCAATGGGCTATGGTGGCCTTGTTCCACGATATGATGCACCGAGAAATCGAGGTCTATGTGGACGACATTATTGCCAAGTCTAAGATCGAGGAGGAACACCTTGTCAACTTGTGGAAGTTGTTCGAAAGGCTTAGGAAATATCGATTGAGGTTAAACCCCGCTAAGTGCACCTTCAGGGTCAAGTCAGGGAAATTACTAGGTTTCATCGTAAGCCAGAAAGGGATACAGGTGGACCCCGAAAAGGTGAAAGCCATCCTTGAGATGCCAGAACCACGTACCGAGAGGTAGGTCTGAGGTTTCCTGGGGCGTTTGAACTACATTGCCAGATTCATATCACAGCTCACCGCTATCTATGAGCCGTTGTTCAAACTCTTATGCAAAAACCAATCTGTCCGCTGGAACGAGGATTGTCAAGAGGCGTTTGGAAGGATCAAATAGTGTCTCATGAACCCTCCCGTGCTTATGCTGTCAGTACCCGGAAGACCTCTCATCTTGTATATGACGATTTTGGACGAGTCGATGGGATGTATGCTGGGGCAACATGACGAGTCTGGGAAAAGAGAGCACGCTGTCTACTACTTGAGTAAGAAGTTCACGGCCTGTGAAATGAACTACTCCCTGCTCGAAAGAACGTGTTGTGCTTTAGTCTGGGCGTCCCACCGTCTAAGACAATACATGTTGAGCCATACCACCTGGTTGATATCCAAGATGGACCTGGTTAAGTACATCTTTGAGAAGCCTGCTCTCACAGGGTGGATCGCCCGGTGGCAGGTTTTGCTATCTGAGTTTGATATAGTCTACGTCACCCAAAAGGTGATAAAAGGAAGCGCCTTGGCAGATTATTTGGCTTAGCAGCCTCTCAATGACTATCAACCCATGCATCCCAAGTTCCCGGATGAGGACATCATGGCCTTGTTTGAGGAAAAGCTAGATGAGGACCGAGACAAGTGGATCGTGTGGTTTGATGGAGCGTCAAACGTTCTAGGCCATGGCGTTGGTGCAGTATTGGTCTCTCCGGAAAATCAATGTATACCTTTCACAGCCAGGCTGGGGTTCGACTGCACCAACAACATGGCTGAGTATGAAGCGTGCGCCCTAGCCGTCTTGGCAGCAATTGACTCCAATGTCAAGCTACTCAAGGGGTACGGGGACTCAGCACTGGTGATTCACCAGCTGAGAGGGGAATGGGAAACTAGAGACCACAAGTTGATACCCTACCAAGCCTATATCAAGGAATTGGCTGGTTTCTTTGATGAGATCTCCTTCCATCATGTTCCCCGAGAGGAAAATCAAATGGCAGATGCGCTTGCCACTTTAGCGTCCATGTTCCAGCTAACACTGCATGGGGACCTACCGTACATTGAGTTCAGGTGTCGTGGCAAACCCGCACATTGTTGTCTGGTGGAAGAGGAACAGGACGGTAAGCCTTGGTATTTTGATATCAAGCGATACGTTGAAAGCAAAGAGTACCCACCAGAGGCTTCCGACAACAACAAAAGGACATTGAGGAGATTGGCGGCCGGCTTCTTCAGGAGCGGAAGCATACTATACAAGAGAAACCATGACATGGTTCTGCTATGTTGTGTGAACGCTAAGGAAGCAGAAAACATCCTAGGGGAAGTCCATGAGGGCTCTTTTGGTACGCACGCTAATGGGCACGTCATGGCTAGAAAGATCTTAAGTGCGGGTTACTATTGGCTCACCATGGAGAGCGATTGCTGTCTCCATGTGAGGAAATGTCACAAATGCCAGACATTCGCAGACAATGTCAACGCTCCGCCCTTGCCTCTGAATGTCTTGGCCGCACCGTGGCTGTTTTCCATGTGGGGAATAGATGTGATTGGGGCCATAGAGCCCAAAGCTGCAAATGGAATAGAGGTTGTGCTACCGTTTGAGGTGGAAGTCCCGTCATTAAGAATCTTGGTGGAATCCGGATTAAAGGAATCGGAATGGGCCCAAGCACATTTCGATTAGCTTAATCTCATAGAAGGCAAGCGTTTGGCCACCATGAGTCATGGGCGTTTATATCATAAACGAGTGAAGAACGCTTTTGACAAGAAGGTACGTACGCGCCGGTTCGGCGAAGGAGACTTGGTGTTGAAGAAAGTCTCCCAAGCTCTAAAAGACAACAGAGGGAAGTGGGCCCCAAACTACGAAGGGCCTTTCGTTGTAAAAAGGGCTTTCTCCGGAGGGGCCCTGGTACTCACCAACATGGATGGCGAGAAGCTACCTTCACCCGTGAACTCCGATGTTGTCAAGAAATACTACGCTTAGGATCTGAAGCAATTGACGAAGTTGCTGCATGTTCTTTTATTTTTTTGTGTCCTTCTTGGTTTCCCCCAGGGATTCCTGTCCTCTGTATTTTTCTCATCGCAGTCTTTTAAAAGAAAAGAACATGGGATTGAGGTTCCGGTCCTCACTTTGTGCTTTAAACTATGTCCAGAATTTGATAACCTGAGCCTTTTTGCTCATTCCATGGGATGCCCCAAGCGCTTGATTGAAACTGAACCTGACCAGCTTTCACTAAAAAGATTATTGCATTTGAAAACGCTCATGCATACGCATACGCATGCATATTGGTTATCTTATGATAGGAGCAGAATCATCTTAGGCGATGGTCAAATACCGGGCCAAATCCAAAGACTGAGACGAATCGAGGTAAACAGTAACGCAACCACAGTTTGTTGCGCAATATCGTTTCCTGCTTTCAGGTACTTAGGGATGAACGCAAGTAGATGCTAGGCCCATGATCGATGGATCGTCGTCCCACACCCAGCTCCGGACAAGCGGGAAGCACAGCTGGGAGGCAGCCTAGTATCCTTTAAATTCCCAGTTATTATTATTGTTGTATCTTTAAGGTAATAGTCGGATGCCTAATCTACCCTAAAGGGGGGGTTCGAGTAAGTGAACGCCAACCCATAGAGAGTGCATACCTGTGTCTTCCCTAAAAGAAAAGAATATATATATATATATATATATATATATATATATATATATATATATATATATATATATATATATATATATATATATATATATATATATATATATATATATATATATATATATATATATATATATAGGGTTAGCTCGCCTGGGCGAGCATCCCTGCACCTAGAAACATAAAAACGAGGGGAGGGGGAGTTTCTCTCCACCCAAAACTCCCCTCCCTCATTCAAAAAATGCAACACCCATGGGTTTTGCAGATTTTTGCCCCTAGGCCACCATTTTTGCGCTTTTGCTTCCATTTTTAGTGTCTTTGGTCACTCCATACAAGTAAGTGCACTACCCTTTGGTTTCTAGCTTTCCATTGATGCCTTTTGTGCTTTGAATGGTACATAATTTGACCAATTCCATGTGACAATTTGGGGCGACTTTATGCTTTGTTTCTTTGAATTGAGGGATTGTAGAAGATGGCCATAGGCCTAGGTTGTGTTCTGAGATGATGGGGCAAGCCACATTGCCCCATTCCCTTGTTGTTGGTACCCAAAAGTGCGCCCACCAAGTGCTCGGTGAAATGCCTCAATGGTATTTTCGCCTAAGTTTGTAAAAATGGCTTTTAGATTGGATTTGTGTATGTATGATTACCATTTTTTGTATACGGACAGCTTGCGAGAATTAGGATAAATGCCAAAACATGACTTAGGCTTAGGGGGCCCAAGCTTTTGTTTGTTGAAATACAAGAAGGCATGATGAGTGAGAGCATGTTGGTGAGGTTGCCCCTTAAGGCCAGCACTTGGTTTGGGCTGCACCATGTTTTCCTTGTGCCTAGATAGTGTGAAAATGTCGTTCACCATGTACATGTGTATGTTGAATAGGTAGCTAAATGCTTTGCAAATGTGCATATATGTTGAAAATGGCACGAAAATGTGTCTCAAAGTAGGAACATATGATATGAAATTGCTTTTCAAGAATGTGAATGAGTAGTACAAAAATTACTTTCCCAATGAAGGTGCGATATGAATTTGTTTTCAAATGAGTGTAAGCATGTGCGAATATAACATGAAGTTGCCTCTCAAATGTATGAACATGTATGTGAATGAAATGTGAACATATAGCAAAAAGAATGGGGTAGGTGGGTAGCAAAAGCCTTGGAAAATATGTATGGATAGTTTGACACGTAGCGTAAGGAAATTATTTGCCAAAAAAAATAGGTGCATCTTGTAGGGTGTCGTTCATCAAGAGAAAGATAGGTATAAATATATGAATATCCTTAGAGAACCCACACATTAACGTGTAAGCATTCCTTTCAAAATTCATATGGATGTTCATGCTTTGTTGGAAAAGGGTACGTTGTTTGGCTTGATCTGGCTTTCGTTTTGATTAAGTTTTTCTTAAACTAACTTTCTAAACGATTTTGTAGGAAATGGCTCCGAAGAAACTCTCCACGAAGAGGTCTAGAAGAGACGCCGCAGCGGAAGGGTCCAATGCCACCCCCGAGTTTGATAGTCATCGTTTCCAGAGCGCTGAGCACCAGCAGCGCTTCGAGGCCATCAAAGGATGGTCATTCCACAGAGAGAGGCATGTCCAACTCAGGGAGGATGAGTATACGGACTTTCAGGAGGAGATAGCTCACAGATGTTGGACGTCGCTGGTGACTCCCATGGCTAAGTTTGACCCTGAGACAGTCCTAGAGTTCTATGCTAATACTTGGCCCACAGAGGAGGGAGTGCGAGACATGCATTCATGGGTGAGGGGTCAGTCGATTCCCTTTGATGCAGATGCCCTCAGCCAGTTCCTGGGTGACCCGCTAGTTTTGGAGGAAGGCCAGCAATGTGAGTTTAGCCAGAGGAGGAACAGGGCCGACGGGTTCAATGAGGAGGCCATTGCCCAGCTGTTATGCACACCGGGGCAGGATTTCGCCCGAACCGCTGCAGGGAGGCGGGTGCAGATCATGCGCACTAGCATGACCACTTTGACCCAGACGTGGATAACACTGCTGCTCAGCAATGTCTTGCCTAGCGATCATAACTCCGATCTCCCTCTGCCTAAGTACCAGTTGTTGTATGCCATCCTGACGTGGGCCAGGTGATTGCTAACGCCATCTATTTGTTTGCAGGTATGCCACCAACCAGGCACCCTCTGGACCCAGATAAGTCTAACAGGGCCTTGGGGTTTCCGGCTTTGATCACGGGCCTCTGCTAGTCATTCGGGGTTCCCGTCACCCCCAGTAAAGTGATCCGACCGCCGATCACCCGGGCCTTCATCGAGAAGTACTGCACGCCTAGGCAGGCGCAGGGTGATGCACATCAGGCCGCAGATGCATCGCCACCACCTCGGCAGGCTGATCCCGCTGGATCACTAGGCATGGAGCATTATCTACAGCACTAGGTTCGCCAGTAGGCAGCCAACCACCGTGGGCAGGTGCAGATACATGAGTGTCTCTACCGATTCAGCCTTAGTCAGCAGGGGTAGGGTTCCGCTCCTTTTGCATGCCCTACTCCGAAGCAGTTTGGGGCTGAGGTCGCATGGCCCAGAGATTGCCCCGAGGACTAGGCAGGGGAGGAGCCTACAGGATCCCCCGGTGAGGCAGAGGAGGCCCGTATGGATGAAGATATGACCGACTTGCTCGGTTTCTTGGGAGGAAGCGGAGTCACGTGACCGAGGTCACTGTACTTTTGTTATTGACATTATTGTTTTCTGTTATTGTACTTTTGTTATTGACATTACTGTTTTCTGTTATTGTTTATATGGTTACTAACGATGTTGTTCTTATTTTTTTTTCTGTTAGAATTTGGCGTTATGGCTCTCAGTTCTTTCGTCACTATTTTTTATTGCAGCTTAACATTACGTGTTTTTTCGTTTACCTTGTGGTTAGGCGTGAATAGGTAGTGTGCGCCCTCGTCTGCACGACCTATTCAAAGAGAAAAAGAAAAAAGAAAAAAAAAGTGGGGGAAATAAACAAATGATAATAACTTAAAAAGGGAAAGAAACATGGGGGAGAGAAAATATATCTTTCGGCTAAAAAGCCAGCACGTTTTTTAAATGAAATAACTTCTAGCTTTTCTTTGAAAAAAGGATTCGCTGATCATAACCAGTTTTTGAAAAAAAATGTGTATGCACCTGAAGGGTGAATGCTCTGAAAATTTTCCCGAACACCCAAAATGGACTCGGATGAATGCATAAATTGATAAAGGAGAATATTTTGAAAACACTAGGTTGACTTAAATAGGAAAAATGAATCCTGAGCCCTAGTGTCACGTGGCCATAAAAACTTGATGCTTAAGTGTCCACATGGGTGCGTGCATGACCAGTTTTGCATAAAATTTCCAAATCATCATTGTTGCGTGTGTGTCATGGAAATAATATGGGACATCCCTTTTATCCCTGAACCGCTGGCCAAACTCACGCCCTGACATATATCATGTCCAGCCATTCTACAAGCCTTGAGCCAAAATCCCAACTTACCATAAACCTTGACCCAGGGTGAGAATGTCCATCCTTGCTCTCGGAAGAAAATAAAAAAAGGAAAAAAGGAGAAAAGGAGAAAATTCCCAATCAAAGAGTGGGAGAAAGCAAAAAAAAGAAGAAAGAAAATTCCCGATCAAGGATCAGAAGAAAACAGAAGAAATATGCAGAAAGGTCTTTGGAACAGACAACATCTGAACAATACAGAATTGTCACCAAGTAAACAAAAAAGAAAGGAAACCACGACCTAAAGTGGTCCTCTCCCTTTGGTTGCCAACCAAAATCCTGTGCGTCGGTGACTTGTTCGCCTCACACTAAACAAAAACAGAAAAGGAAAAGGCCAAAAACACTCAAAGCCAAATTTCCCACCAAGAAAAAAAACCATTCCCAAGAAAAAGTCCTATGGATCCATGATCACGCATGTAATCTTTGATTTGATAGGAAATGATTTGCAAAATCAAGTCATGACACACTTACCTGTGTGAGATTGATACACTTTGAGTGATTTCCTTCTATTTTTGTTGGACCCAGTGTTTCCTCTAAATGGTCATTTAGAAACGAAATGCTAACATCCAAAATCTCATTTATGGTTATGAGAAAATTTCATCAGCATACTCTCCTTCCCCGATAGTGAAGAAAATGTTACTCTGATCAGTTGGATGTTTTGTCTCTTTACTAAAGCATGTTCGCATTTTAGTGAAGAAAACACCGAGACTAGTTTTGTCTCACAACTATCCAGAACTACGTAGGTCTGAGTTCCTCATCACAAATTGAGGATACATAGGTGTCGCAACCTACCCTTCGGCGGGAGGGCGACGCGTGACTCGCGGGATGCGTGTTCCACAAAAGGAATATGCGCGGAGTCGCCACCAACCTTTATTTGAGGAAAACATTGGAAAAACCAGAAAAGACGCGATCTACGAACTTTTAAGTGAAAGGTTCGGGAGTTGTATTTACGCACGGGGAAGGTATTAGCACCCCACACGTCCGTCACAGGGGACGACAGCCTTTAATCGAATGTGCCAACATGACTTTGATTTTTATGTTCCCTTTTATGTCCTTATATCCTTTATACCCTTTTTATATTTTTCTCTTTTTGTGGTCGACAAGGGTGTTTCCCTTTGCTCCTACGTATTCCTCAATTTGCGATGAGGAAATCAGACCTACGTAGTTCTTTCCTATCAAGTGATTCTCTTTCTACTTAAGAGGTGATCATTTTAAGGCGTTGGACCTTAAAAATGACCCATTTTACTTAGTAAAAAATTGAAATTACAAACTTCAAAAACCTATTTTTGTGGACGAGCTTGACTAGGCGAGTTGATTTTAGCCTTAGTTTCACCTTAGTTATTAGTCAATTCAATTAAGAATGAGAAATCCCAAAGAGAAAATGTCCGATTGATTTTCCGCTTTATTTTATTAAAAGGTATATTTTTGTTATTATATTATTATTTTATCTCTTTTTGATTTCCAACGTGGTTACGGCACGACCGAACGGTCGGAATTCATTTTAACCGAAGTTAACGGATAATACAATTCAAACGTTCGGTGGAAATTTATTTTATTTTTAGGTTAAGCGAGAAATGACTTAAATAAAATGGCTTAAGCACGTCAAAAGGGGGTATAAAAAGTAAATGAAATGAGAATAAAAATACACGAAACACAATGTGGACCACCACGGGTACATAGAATGAATCGAAAAGCTTGGTTCGAGGTACTTACCCGTTGAAGATCGAAGAACGATGAAGAACGAATGAAGAACGTCGAAGAACGGTCGAAACCTTTGCAAAATTCTTCACGGAAAACGTTACGGAAATGTTTCGGAAGTGCCTCAGCTTAGATTTTCTTCACGGAAACAATTTTTCCAAGCAAATTCGAAAGAGAGAGAAGTGCCTAAGGGGCTGAACCCTTTTCCTTCTCACTTCCTCCCCTATTTATAGCAAAATAGGGGAGATGGTTGCCGCCCAGCTCGCCTAGGCGAGCCAGGTTGCTTCCTCCAGAAGCAACAACCTTCTGGAGGAATCTTCTGGAGGGCCCAAGTGGGCCTGGTTGCTATTTGCACCCCTATTTTTACTAAGTACACCCCCTGCCTTTTTTTGGTGATTCTTTTTTCGTAAAGTTACGGAAACTTACGAATTTCGTAACGATACTTGTTTTCTTTCCGTAATGTTACGGAACCTTGCGGATTACATAATCATCCCCTTTTTGACTTACGGAATGTTACGGAACCCCACTATTTATGCAACGATGCTTCCATTTGATTTCCGGTGTGTCACGGAACCTTAAGGATTGTGCATCAATATTTTCTTTTGTTTTACGGCATGTCCCGGAATTTCACAAATTTCCTAATGATGGGTGCCAAGCACCTTGCAAGGACCAAACAAAGATCGCATGTCATCAAGCAAAGGTCCCCGGACGAAATTAGGGTATGACAGTTGCCCCTCTTTACTTGCCTTTTATTGGAGATAAAAGGAAAGTAAAGATAAGACACTAATTTCGTTCCTCTCGGTTGACGAGAGTCGCGGGTGACCATAAAATTTCCGCATGCAAATGACTCGTTGTTCCCGGGGGAACAAAAGGTGCAGAAGACGATGTCAGTCTCTGCCTGCTATCAAGCGTTCTGTCTTACAGATAGCAAAAGAATGTTTATACGGATAACCACTCGGGTATTTCCGCCCGTCAGCGTGACTCAAAAGTCAGTATGACAGATCTTGTGAGCGCGGAAGATGATGTAAATCTCCGCATGTCATCGTGCCCGCCGCCTCTGGATGACAAAAGGGTGCAGAATGACCAAATTTTGTCTCTGCGCGGCATCGGACACGACTGTGTCTGAATGGCAAAGGGGTGCGGAATGACCAAATTTTGTCTCCGCCTGTCATCGGGCCCGCCGCCTCTGGATGACAAAGGGTGCTGAATGACCAAATTTTGTCTCTGCGCGCCATCGGACACGACTGTGTCTGAATGGCAAAGGGGTGCGGAATGACCAAATTTTGTCTCCGCCTGTCATCGGGCCCGCCGCCTCTGGATGACAAAGGGTGCAGAATGACCAAATTTTGTCTCTGCGCGCCATCGGACACGACTGTGTCTGAATGGCAAAGGGGTGCGGAATGACCAAATTTTGTCTCCGCATGTCATCGGGCCCGCCGCCTCTGGATGACAAAGGGTGCAGAATGACCAAATTTTGTCTCTGCGCGCCATCGGACACGACTGTGTCTGAATGGAAAAGGGGTGCGGAATGACCAAATTTTGTCTCCGCCTGTCATCGGGCCCGCCGCCTCTGGATGACAGAGTGTGCAGAATGACCAAATTTTGTCTCTGCGTGCCATCGGACACGACTGTGTCTGAATGGCAAAGGGGTGCGGAATGACCAAATTTTGTCTCCGCATGTCACATGACCTCAGGGTCAGTATGACAGATCTTGTGGGGCGGCCGACAAAAGCAAGGCTCTTGCTCCTACGTATCCTCCAATGAGGAACTCAGACCTACGTAGTTCTAGATAACTTGTGAGACTTGGAAAAAGTCTCCACCGGAAGATGTTGACATCTCCGGAAAGGGCGCAGATGACCATATTGGCCTCTGCTCATCAATCACACTTGGGGTCACTCAATGACGAGATGCGGATAACCGTAAGGTGTCTCCGCGGGCTACCAGCTCTTGGGTCATGGTAACAAAAGGTGGTGTGGTCGACAAAAGCAAGGCTTTTGCTCCTACGTATCCTCAAATGAGGAACTCAAACCTACGTAGTTCTTGATAACTTGTGAGACTTGAAAAAGTCTCGGTGTTTTCTCCACTAAAATGCAAACATGCTTTAGCAAAGAGACAAATATTCCAACTGATTAGAGCAGCATATGCCCTTTTGAGTGAAAAACAATGCGTCTACCAGGGAGGGAGAGTCTGCTGATGAAATCCCCCATAACCATAAATGAGATTTTGGATGTTAGCATTTCGTTTCTAAATGACCATTTAGAGGAAACACTGGGTTCGACAAAAATAGAAGAAAATCACTCAAAGTGTATCAATCTCGCACAGGTAAGTGTTTTCATCCTAATTCCGAACCATAGATATGTCATGACTTGACTTTGCAAATTATTTCCTATCAAATCAAAAATTACATGCGTGATCATGGATCAATAGGACTTCCCTTGGAAATGGGTTCTTTTGGTGGGTTTTTCGGCTTTTGAGTTTTTTTTGGCTTTTTCCTTTTCTGTTCTTTTTCCTTTTCTGTTTTTGTTTAGTGCGGGGCGAAAAAAAAAGTCGCTAGCGCACAAGATTTTGGTTGGCAATTAAAGGGAGAAGACCATTTTAGGTCGTGGTTTCCTTTCCTTCTTTTTGTTCATTTGGTGATAATTCTGTATTGTTCAGATATTGTTCGGTCCAAAGACCTCTCTGCACATTTCTTCTGGTTTCTTTGATCAGGAGCTTTCTTCTTTTTTACTTTCTCCCACTCTTTTTCTTTGACTCGGAATTTTCTTTCCTTTCTTTTCGCTTTCTCCCACTCTTTGATTGGGAATTTCCTTGCTTCCTTTTTTCCTTTGATTGGAAATTTTCCTTCTCTTTTTTCTTTGATTGGAAATTTTCCTTCTCTTCTTTCTTGCTTCCGAGGGTAAGGATTGACATTCTCACCCTGGGTCAAGGTTTATGGTGAGTCAGGATTTTGGCTCAAGACTTGTAGAATGGCTAGGCATGATACATGTCAGGGTTTGGTTTGGTTCAAAGACAAAAAGGGATGCCCCACATTATTTCCATGACACAAATGCAAAAATGATGATTTGGAAATTTTATGCACCTATGTGGACACTCAAGTGTCAAATTTTTATGGTCATGTGATGCTAGGGCTCAGGATTCATTTCCTCTATTTTAAATCAACCCAATGTTTCCAAAATATGTTCTTTTATCAATTTGTGCATTCATCCGAGTCCATTTTGGGCGTCCGGGAAAATTTTCACAGCGTTCACCCTTCAGGTGTATACACACTTTTTTTTCAAAAATTAGTTATGATCAATGAATTTTTTTTCAAAGAAAAGTTGGAAGTCATCTCTTTTCAAAAGCATGTCGGTTTTTCAGCTAGACAGCTTATTTTTCTTTTTCCATTTTTTTTCCTTACTTGCTTTCTTTTTCCTTATTTGCTCTCTTTTTCTTTATTTGCTCTTTTTCCATTTCATTTTTTTCTTTTCTATTTTTATTTTTATCATGATTTTTGTTTGTTTTACATATATTTTTTTTGGACGATGTTCCTAAACGAAGAACTCTACATGGTTCCAGAACTTCAAACATCATTGATAGTAAATATATATAAACACTAAAGCAACAATCCAAACAAAAATGTATGCGCTGTACAAATGACAATCGAAACAACAAAAACAAACATTAGTCTCTCAAGTCAAAACATAACATATAAATGATAAAAGAAATACGAAAGAAAAACATGAATCTGGGGATCTCCCAGTCATGTATCTCCACTCCCTCCCAAGCAAATCGGCCATCTCCTCGTCCTCGTGGGCCTCTTCTCCATCGCCGGGAGCTTCTGGGGGCGCCTCTCCTGCTTGGGCCTCGGGCCAATCTCCGGGCCATGCAACCTCTGCCCTGAACTGGTCTGGAGTAGGGCATGAAAAAGAAGCGAAGCCCTGGCTCTGCATGCTAAGGCTCATCTAGTACAGACAATCATGGGTCTGTACATGTGCTCAGTGGTTGGCCGCCTGCTGGCGAACCAAATGCCGTAAATACTGCTCCATGTCAAATGCCCCAGCCTGGCCAGCCTGATGAGGTGGTGGTGGCGCGCCTGCGGCCTATGGAGCATCACTCTGAGCCTGTCTCTGGGTACAGTACTTCTCAATAAAAGCCCGGGTGATGGGCGGCCGAATTACCTTGGTAGGTGCAACGGGGACTCCGAATGACTAGCAGAGTCCTGTGATCAGCGAGGGAAATCCCAGGGCCCTGTTGGACTTATCTGGGTCCAAAGGGTGCCTGGTAGGCGCCATAACTGCAAAAATATAGATGGCATCAGCGATTAACTGAGTCACATGGATGCTCATCCGCGTCAGGATGGCGTACACCAGCTGACACTTCGGCATGGGGAGGTCGGAATTATGATCGGTGGGCAGGATGTTGCTGAGGAGCAACGTCATCCATATCTGGGTCAGGGTGGTCATGTTGGTGCACATGATTCGCACTCGCCTCCCTGCAGCAGTCCGGGCAAAATCCTGCCCCGGTATACATAGTAACTGGGCGATGGCCTCCTCATCGAACCCATCAGACCGGTTCCTCCTCTGGCCATACTCGCATTCCTGGCCCTCTTCCAACACCAACGGATATCCCAGGAGCTGGCCGATAGCGTCGGCATCAAACGGGATCCACTGACCCCTTACCCAAGACCTCATGTCGCGCACGCCCTCCTCTGTTGGCCAAGCATTGGCATAAAACTCAAGGACTATTTCTGGATCAAACTTGGCCATGGGAGTAACCAGTGATGTCCACCGCCGGCGCCCTATCTCCTCCTGGAAATCAGTATACTCGTCGTCTCTGAGCTGGACACGTCGTTCCCGGAGAAACGACCATCCCTTGATGGCCTCGAAGCGCTGTTGGTGTACAGCGCTCCTAAAGCGGTGGCTGTCATACTCAGGAGCGGAACTAGTCCCTTCGGCCGCCTTATCCTTCCTGGACCTCTTTGAGGCAAGCTTCCTCGGGGCCATTTCCTGCGAAGGCAAACATTTGGAAAGTTAGTTTTACCAAGGAATGCTACTCTTAAAACAAAAATGGCATACAACCTCCTCCAATAAATACAAACATCAATGTAAATTTAGAGCAAGCGTATGCGCATACTTCTTTACGAACGTTCACTTGCACAAGACATTCTTATAACTAAGAAAAATGCACCTATATACAATCTAGGCACCTTCGTTACCTAGATTATTTATATGTACTTCCAAGGTGTATTTGTTACCTACATCTCATGCACTTCCTTGGCTAAATTTACATACATGCGTACTCAAAGCATTTGGGGTACCAAAAATTGCACATGTGCACATTCCGGTATTTCTAATACTTATGCATATACAAACTTTGTGATGAATCTTGTCTATCTACACAATAAGGTGATACATTTCATGCTTTACTCAAGTGTTTTTGCTACCTAAAGCCGCATGCAAATTCAAGTATATTTTCTTTTGCTGACTAAAATTGTATTCAAATCAAAAGGTATTCTTGTAAGGTATTTTCTTTACATAACATGCAACATATATATATTTTTTGTGAGACATTTTGACTATCAAAAATTACATATACATACATCCTAGTATTTTGCTACCACACCCAAAGTGTAAATTGCCAAAGGTATTTTGCTACCTATTCTAAATCTACACATTTATGAGGAGCAAAATTCCTAAACATCTAGGCGTAGGGAAATTATTGTAGCGTGGCTCATAGCTGATTGCTGGCCAAAAAGAGTAACTTTACCCAACATGCACCTCCTCTTGTGTTCTTTTGCATAAAAACTTTGGTTCCTAGGCCTAGGATATATGTGGGGCAATTACTCTAGCCTTTTTCGGGAATGAATGCATGTCCCAAAAAATAGAAAATATGTGCAAACCAAAATGCCCCATGGGTTGTTTCCTTACAAAAGTCACGCGCTAATGCCATTGAGGCATTTCACCGAACACTTGGTGGGCGCGCGTTTAGGTATCACTAGCAAGAGAACGGGGACAATGTGGCATGTCCCATTGCTTCAAAATGCATCATAGGCCTAGGGCCATCCCATACAAACCCCCCAATCCAACCCAATCAAGCAAGAAAACAAACCAAAATTGCCCCACATATTTGAGCACATTCCCACATTTTAGAGCACCAAAAGGAGATCAAAATACACCAATGAAAAGCTAGAAAGCTTAGGGATGGAATACTTACTTGTTGGTGATGAACAAAAGTGCGAAACGGAATCAAAAAAATGCGAAAAATGATGACCCTAGGGCTGCAAACTCGTAAATCCCGTGGGTATGGCTTTTGAAAGGGGGAAAAGAAGTTTTTGAATGCAAAAACGTCCCCCCTTTCGTCACTTTTATATTTTGGTGCAGAGGTGGCTCGCCAAGGCGAGCTAACCTGCACTTTTTTTTTTTTTTTGAGGGGAACATTAACCATGTCCCCTCCTTTCTCATGGATTAGCGTCTTGCCTAACTTGAACTTACTTAAGTTAGAATTAGGCGTTGATTACTTATTTTTATTTTTAAAACAAACAAATAGTAAAAGAAAACTGCGAATACAAAGGATACGGGGCTGCCTTGTAGCGACGTGCTCTACTTGTCTAGCGCAGAGAAAAGGCAACGATCAGTCGATCGTGACCCCATCCCCACTTGCATCCGTTCCTAAGTACCTGCAAGTAATAAACAACCAGGTATGTCCAATCTTGACCGCGTCGTTGTCTTACCTTGATTGGTTTCTGCTGTCCATGTTTGGTCCCCACCTCGGAAGGTAGCCCAAGATGATCCTGCCCCTGTTTTACCACAACAATATGCATGCGTATGCGTATGCATGAATGTTTTCAAATGCAGCAAATTTTAGTGAAAGTTGGTTTAGGTTCAATTTTAATTAAGCGCTTTGGGGCATCCCATGAACTGAGCGGAAGGGCTCAGGTGATCACAAATCAACGCAAGGTTTGACCAACGTGAGGACTAAAGCCTCGAATCCACATTCATTTCTTTGAAAGATTGTAACGAGAGATACAACAGACAGGAAATCCCTGGGGGAAATCCAGAAAACGCATAAAGATAAAGAACATGCAACGACATCCTTAATTGCCCCTGATTCTAAGCATAATATCGCTTGACGACATCAGAATTCACGGGTGAAGGTAGCTCTTCGCCATCCATGTTGGTAAGCACCAGGGCTCCTCCGGAAAAAGCCTTCTTCACAACAAAAGGCCCTTCGTAGTTCGGGGCCCATTTCCCTCGATTGTCCTTGACAGCATGGGACATTTTCTTTAGCACAAGGTCTCCCTCATGGAACTTGCGCAAGCGTACTTTCTTTTCGAATGCACTCTTCATTCTTTACTGGTACACGCGCCCATGACTCATGGTCGTTAAGCGCTTACCCTCGATGAGGTTGAGTTGGTCATAGCGCGTTTGAGCCCACTCTGATTCCTTTAATCCGGATTCTGCCAAGATCCTTAATGACGGGACTTCTACCTCAAACGGTAACACAGCCTCCATCCCATATACCAATGAGAACGGCGTTGCCCCGGTTGACGTTCGCACTGAAGTTCGGTAACCGTGTAATGCGAATGAGAGCATTTCGTGCCAATCCTTGTATGACACGGTCATCTTTTGGATAATCTTTTTGATATTTTTGTTGGCCGCTTCCACGGCTCCATTCATCTTTGGCCGGTAGGGTGTGGAATTGTGATGCTGGATTTTAAACTCCTCGCACATTTCCCCCATCATCTTGTTATTCAGGTTGGTGTCGTTGTCCGTGATAATCTTCCTTGGCAAACCATATCTGCAGATGATCTCTTTCTTAATGAACCTGACCACCACACCCCTCGTGACGTTGGTATAGGAAGCTGCCTCGACCCACTTGGTGAAATAATCTATCGCCACGAGGATGAAGCGATGACCATTCGAGGCCTTGGGCTCAATGGCCCCGATGACATCTATTCCCCACATGGAGAAAGGCCAAGGGGCGGACATGACATTCAGAGGATGTGGTGGGGCATTGACATTATCTGCGAACGCTTGACATTTGTGGCATTTCCTCACATGGACACAACAATCACTTTCCATGGTAAGCCAGTAATAACCTGCTCTTAGGATCTTCCTGGCCATAACATGCCCGTTGGCGTGTGTTCCAAACGAGCCCTCATGGACTTCCTCGATCATGTGATTTGCCTCCCTGGCATCCACACACCGCAGGAGTGTCATGTCGTGATTTCTCTTATACAGTATGCTTCCGCTCATGAAGAAACCGGCTGCCAACCTTCTCAATGTCCTCTTATCATTGTCGGCAATCTCTGGCGGGTATTCTTTGCTTACGACATATCGCTTGATGTCGAAATACCAAGGCTTTCCGTCCCGTTCCTCTTCTACTTGGCAACAATGCGCGGGTTTGCCACGACACCAAAACTCAATGTAGGGTAGATCCCCGTGCGGCGTTAGCTGGAACATAGACGCCAAAGTAGCAAGTGCATCCGCCATTTGATTTTCCTCGCGGGGAACATGATGGAAGGAGATCTCATCGAAGGTCTTAGCCAATTCCTTGATATAGGCTTTATAGGGTATTAGCTTGGGATCTCTAGTTTCCCATTCCCCTATCAGCTGATGGATTACCAATGCTGAGTCGCCGTATACCTTGAGTAGTTTGACATTGGAGTCAATCGCTGCCTGGACGGCTAGGGCACATGCTTCATATTCGGCCATGTTGTTGGTGCAGTCGAATCCTAGCCTGGCTGTGAAGGGTACACATTGATTGTCCGGAGAGACCAATACTGCCCCAACGCCATGGCCTAGAATGTTTGACGCTCCGTCAAACCATATGGTCCATTTGTCCCGATCTTCGTCCAATTTTTCCTCAAACAAGACCATGATGTCCTCATCTGGGAATTCAGGATGCATGGGCTGATAGTCGTTAAGAGGCTGTTGAGCCAAATAATCTGCTAAGGCGCTTCCTTTTATCGCCTTTGGGTGACGTAAACTATATCAAACTCGGACAGCAGGACTTTCCACCGGGCGATTCGTCCCGTGAGAGCTGGCTTTTCAAAGATGTACTTAACCGGGTCCATCTTGGATATCAACCAGGTAGTATGGCTCAGCATGTACTGCCTTAGGCGATGGGATGCCCATACTAAAGCACAACACGTTCTTTCGAGCAAGGAGTAATTCATTTCACAGGTCGTGAACTTCTTACTCAGGTAGTAAACAGCGCGCTCTTTCTTTCCGGATTTGTCATGTTGCCCCAGCATACACCCCATTGACTCATCTAAGATTGTCATGTACAATATGAGAGGCCTTCCAGGTACTGGTGGCATAAGCACAGGGGGATTCATAAGACACTTCTTGATCCTTCCAAAAGCCTCTTGGCAATCCTCATTCCAGCGATTAGTCTGGTTTTTGCGTAAGAGCTTGAACAACGGCTCACAAATGGCGGTGAGCTGCGATATGAATCTGGCAATATAATTCAAGCGTCCCAGGAAGCCTCGGACTTGCCTCTCTGTACGGGGTTCTGGCATCTCAAGGATAGCCTTCACCTTTTCGGGGTCTACCTCTATCCCTTTCTGGCTTACAATGAAACCAAGTAATTTCCCTGATTTGACCCCAAAAGTACACTTGGCGGGGTTCAACCTTAATTGATATTTCTTAAGCCTTTCGAACAACTTCCGCAGGTTGACTAGGTGTTCTTCCTCGGATTTAGATTTAGCAATTATGTCGTCCACGTAGACCTCGATCTCTTGATGCATCATATCATGGAACAAAGCTACCATGGCCCGTTGATAAGTTGCCCCGGCATTCTTGAGTCCAAAGGACATCACCTTGTAACAGAACGTCCCCCACAGGGTGACAAAAGTAGTCTTTTCCATATCCTCGGGTGCCATCTTTATCTAATTGTAACCGGAGAAACCGTCCATGAAGGAAAATAAAGCGAAATTGGCCGTGTTATCCACGAGGATATCGATGTGTGGCAAAGGAAAATTGTCCTTGGGATTGGCCCGATTCAGGTCTCGATAATCCACACACATTCGTACTTTCCCATCTTTCTTAGGGACCGGTACAATGTTGGCAACCCATTCTGGATACCGAGCGACGGCCAGAAAACCAGCGTCAAATTGCTTCTTCACTTCTTCTTTTATCTTTAAGGATGTTTCGGGCTTCATCCTTCTCAGTTTCTGCTTTACCGGGGAACACTCGGGATTTAGAGGTAATCGGTGTTGTACAATGTCAGAACTCAAACCGGGCATATCTTGGTATGACCAAGCAAAGATGTCTTGGTAGTCTTTTAGCAGGATTATTAATTCTTCACGGATAGGTGCGGTAATACTTGTACCTATCTTTACTTCCCTTTTTCCACTGCCAATTCCTAAGTCTACCAGCTCTGTTTCTTCTTGATGAGGCCCCATTTCTTGGTCCTCATGGGCGACCATTCTTTCTAATTCTGGGGGAAGTCCCACATCCTCGTTTCCTTCATCTTCCGTTTGATTCATTTCTTGCTCGAAGTCGATAGGCGGGTCCCAGGTATTAGTACCTTCGGGGGACTCGTCATCGGATCTGTCGTTTCAGAAAAAGAAGTGAACATGCAAATGAATGAGAATGGGTAGAGACGTAGGAACAGATGAAGAAAGATCCTTGTATTATAAATTCAAAAACAAAAGACACAAAGCCTTAACAAAAGGAAAAACTCTAAAGCCTAGGCCCAACTATAGAGCTTTTAAAACCGTAAAGGTTTACATTATGCTCGTTGCGTAAATGCCAGGGCGTTCCTCCACTCGCCAATTTCCCAGCTGGAAATCAGGAGGGCATAGTCGTACCAAATCTAATGTACTCGGAACATCATCTTCGTATATCGCGACCACTTGACCTTCGTCTCCGAGACCCGTGCTTATAAAGCTTCTGCTTATGTGGCAGGGCGGGCTTCCTCCACTTTCTTGTCTCCAACGCGAGCTTTGACCACCGCTCTTCCTTCCCGCGATGCTTCTCTTCATATCCGCCTGAGTGGGCTTATAGCCTAAACCATACTTCCCACGATTTCCTTTGGCATTTATCAGGCTAGTTATGTCGCCGTTGTCTTTGCCTAAACCCATTCCGGGTTCGTAACCGTTCCCCAACATAACTCGGGCCATCATTACTGCTGCATCGGACAGGCAAGCTTGCCCAGAGAAGGAGTCCACGGAGGAAATGCTTACCACCTCAAAAGACTGGAAAGCGGTACTCCTCTGTGGCCTCCACATAAGGCATAGAGGATGGGCAGCTCACCAAGATGTCTTTCTCGCCTGACACGATGACCAAATGCCCCTCCACTACGAATTTCAACTTTTGGTGGAGTGTAGAGGGCACAACTCCCACTGAGTGGATCCACGGGTGCCCCAACAGACAGCTGTAGGGGGGGTTAATATCCATTATTTGGAAGGTGACTTGACAGGTGTGAGGGCCTATTTGTACTGGGAGATCGATCTCTCCCCTAACCTCTTGGCGAGTGTCGTCGAAGGCACGAACCACCATTGAACTCGGCTTTAAGTAGGAAGCATTGAATGGTAATTTCTCCAAAGTGCTCTTAGGCATCACGTTTAAACTGGAACCATTATCGATGAGCACTTTGGCTACGACATGGTCCATACACTTGACTGATACGTGCAAAGCCTTATTATGCCCTCTCCCCTCGGCGGGGATTTCTTCTTCGGCGAAGGCAAGATAGTTGTTGGCAGTGATATTGTTGACCAGCCCTCCGAAACCTTCTACCGAGATATCTTGGGCCACATGGGCCTCGTTCAGAACTTTTACTAGCAGAGCCCGATGAGGCTCAGAGCTCATAAGTAACTCCAACAGCGAGACCCTAGCCGGGGTTTTGTTGAGTTGTTCGATAACCTTGAATTCGCTCTGCTGAATTATACGAAGGAACTCGCTGGCTTCCTCTAGCGACACCTCCTTTTTACCATCCTTTTTCTCCGGGAGGCCTTTTGCCGGAATATCTTTATTCGAAGCGTGGGGTGCTTCGCCATCTTGTTTCTCCACCACTTTTCCTTTTCCCTTGACGTTCGCGGGTTGGACTGGTAGGTCCGGAGGCGCGAACACACGACCGCTGCGGGTCACACCACTCGTTCCCGTGATATTTGTTACCTTAGCCGACAACGAGCTGACGTCGGTGGCTTCTTCTTCCTTCTCCCTCAGAGGTGTATATCTCCATGGGACTGCGTGGCTATTTTGGTACGGGAAAGGAACAGGTTTGGCTACTAAGGGGTGTCCGGGCTTTTGCGAAGCTGCGCTTTTAGTGAAGTATATCACCAAGGTTTTGGGCTTCGCAACACTGCTCCCATCCGTGGACTGCATGCATATATGCTACTCTTCTTTTCCTTCACTGCCAACTTCCAGTCGACCTTGATCTATCATCCGCTGTAACAATTCCTCTACTCCCAAACACGTTTCCATGTCATGCAGCTCGCCGGAATGCAGCAAACAGGAATCCTCCTTACACCCACTATGGGGAATCACACCTCCCTTTTGTAGGGCCTCAAAGATAAACCTCCTAGGGGTTGCCACATCCCTTAAAGGTTTAGACTTGCTTGGCCCTCAACGGCGTTAACCGCTCCCCCTCCATGATTGGCAAGCGGGTTGGTTCTTACATTGGGCCGATCCTCTTGGAAGGTCAGCCACCCAGCATCCATCAAATGTTGGACCTTGTATTTAAGGGCCAAGCATTTTTCAACGGAATGCCCCGGGACACCCCCATGGTATTTGCAAGTTGCATTAGGGTCATACCACTTTGGGAAAGGGGGTTGGAGGACCCTTCCGGGAGTTACCACGGCCAAATGGTTGTCAATGAGGGACGGCAAGAGGTCTTCGTACATCATTGGGAGTGAGGTGAATTCTTGAAATGGCCTCGGAGGGAAGTTCCTTGTTGCGTTGGAATTACCAGCCGGCGAGTCGTGTTTGGAGTTGGAACTTGGGGAGCTTCCCTCTGGGTGGGTGCCTTAGGCTGCACGGGTGCTGAACTAGAGGCATTCCCAGTATGAGCCGAGAAGCTCGGGTGATGTTGCGCGTACTAATGGGTACCATGCGGTGTTTACGGGGGTTTGACCCACGCGGGTGTTGAAGAGACGGCATGGGCATCTCCTTCCTTCCTTTTTGCCCCTGTTTCCCCGATTCTTTTGGCATTCGCACTCGTGGAGGAAACGTAATCAAACTTTCCTCTTTTCAATCCTACCTCGATTCTTTCCCCGGCGAATACTAGATCCGCAAAGCTGGACGGCATGTAACCTACTAGCTTCTCATAGTAGAACACTGGCAGAGTGTCTACCATCATGGTGATCATTTCTCTCTCAACCATGGGAGGAGCCACTTGTGCCGCCAAATCTCTCCACCACTGCGCGTATTCTTTAAAGGTTTCGCCCTCTTTCTTGAACATATTCTGCAGTTGAGTGCGGTCGGGGGCCATATCGGAATTGTACTGATATTGCCTTAGGAAGGCAGTAATCAGATCCTTCCAAGTACGGATACGGGAAGCTTCCAAATTAGTGTACCACACTACCGCGGCTCCGGTCAAGCTATCTTGAAAAAAGTGTATTAATAGCTTCTCATCCTTAGAGTGTGCGCCCATCTTGCGACAGTACATCTTGAGATGGTTTTTGGGACAAGTCGTCCCTTTATACTTGTCGAAGTCCGGCACTTTGAACTTCGGGGGAATAACAACATCGGGTACTAAGCAAAGATCTGTCATGTCTGCGAACGGATAGTCCCCAAATCCTTCCACGGCTCTCAATCTTTCCTCGAGGAGATCAAGCTTCCTCTTTTCTTCGGTTGCCGGGGGCGGTCCTTCCGTGGACAAAACTATTGGTTGTGTCGCGATGTTGGGTTGAGGCAACGTGCTGGGTGCCAGCCCTTCGGGGATCGGGGGATAGAACTCGACATCCCTTCGAGCATAGTCTTGAGGGTCTTTGTGGGCCTCATCGGGCTGTTGAGGAGGCTCTCTTTCAAGGACGGGAGAAGCAATATGGCCCGCATCGTCTTGCAAGACGGGTGGTGAGTAGTTGGGCGGCAATCCATAAGGGTAAGCCGCTCGGTTGTATCCCAGGTGAGGGTTGCCATCATGCCCCAGCGTGTCCCTTCCCCGTCCTACTATGTTTGAGGGAGGATGGTGCGCAGTTGCCAAGAGAGTTGGGTCTGCTTCGGCAGCCGAACTGAACGCGGCAGCGGTGGCCGTATTCTTTTCCATGAGCTGCCTCATTCCTAACATGGCCTCCATCATGGAGGCCATTTGTTCTTTCAGAGCCGACATGTCGGCTTTCATCTGTTCCTGTGTCTCCTCTTGATCACCCATCGTTCTAGATTTGGATCTGGTGCGATAGGGATGCCTTGTGGCGCGTTTAGTTATGGTGTTTTTCCCTAAAAAACCAAACGTGAGGAGTGGGTAAAGAAAGAAAGAAAATGCATGCTAGAGATGAAACGTAGGAGTGATTTGATTTGCACAAGCTTTTTGGAGTAGAAACATGGGACCAACTCATTTTATTTCAACAAGAAAGTCGTATCTAGTCAAGGTCTGAGAGACCATACAAGTTTCCTAGCGATTTCTAATTATGTGGGCCATTAAGTCTATCATATGCTGACAATAGCCGAGAAGCCCATGAATCTCTTCGGGGGCGGAGTAGGTGTCCGCCATCGCCTTGGCCTTGGCTAACAAGCGGGGAAGTTCTTGACTCCCGTTCAAGGTAAAAGCAAACCGATCCATCCACATGGTTGCCTCTTGGTGTAAAGAGTCGATCACCCTTCCTCTAGCCTCTTTTTCCGCGTATACTTGAGCATACTCGTCCGCGATCCTATGCTCGTGGGCCGTGGCTAGACCTAACTCTTCTTGGTACTTGGCGATGATAGCTAGCATGTTGGTCTCCGTCTCGCATAAACGCTGAGACAAGCTCCTTTTGGACCTTGAACAGGCAACTAACTCCTCTTTCAAAACCATGCTATGTGCTCGCGACTGGTCCCTCTCTTCCCTTCGCAGCTTGAGTTCACTGTTGCTACCCCACAGAGCTCCGCGAAATTTGTTACGGCCATACTCTTCCTTGCGAGCCCTCTTGGTCTCTTGTTCAAGGGCTCTCGTGGTAGTTGCATTCTCTTCCCGTAATCCGGCACACTCCTTCCGAACGTGTGTAGCGGCCAACTTGAACTTCTCCTTGGCAAGTTTCGCCTTTCCTAACTCGCTTTTGAGAGCTTGGACTTCTTCGTCCTCTTCCGGTGCTTCAAAACTCTCTTCGCTGACGACTTTTAACTTGGCGAGCCAATCTAAACCTCGTATATGAACTTTCAACCATTCATGGTACCCACCAATGATGCCATTACGAATGCCCCTAAGTTCTTGATCTTTCTTTAACGGGGTTTCCCATGCCTTATGGATTCTTTGTATAGTCTTGGAATTTTGTGCGCCGAAATCCCTCACAAGGAAAGGAGACATGCCTTCTTCCGTCGGTGCTCCCCTCATGGGGTACCCTAGTTGTCTTATAGCGAGCGCGGGATTGTAGTTAATACAACCCCTCGTTCCTATCAGCGGAATGTTTGGGTATCCTCCACATGAGAAAAGGACTCCTTCTTTTCCTTCCTTCCATCGGGGGAACCAATTGATTGTTCTACCTCCTATCCCGGCCAAAAGCTGGTCCCAATCTATTCTCCTCTTTTCAGTACACGAGCGATGGCTCAGGAGCGGACATGGATGCCTTGTGTCTTGCTGGAACAAGTGCGAAACCAACCAAACATAGAGGGCGGGCAAGCAACAGATGATCCGTGCGCTACTCTTTTCGCACATTCGGTCAAATGTGTCAAATAAATCTGCCAAGACAGCTACCACCGGACTTTCCTTGCTATGGTGGTATGCAAGGAAAGCGTCGATTGCTGCTAGGTCCACCAAACCATCCACGTTTGGAAAGAGGACGACCCCAAAAATTAGCAACGCTAACACATCCATAAACGGGACCCAATCCCCTTGACTTGCCATATCCTTCGCCTTATCTTCTAGGTACTTCCGTGGTAGGCCCGCTATGCCGTTTCGAGTCTGTTTTATGCGGTCCAAACCTCTTGCTGAATCCTTGACCACAGTTGCAATTCTGCTCAAAGAGGGGAGACACCCGGAGGAAAGGTATGGTTTTCTTCCCCTGAGAGGACATCCTAGAATTTCCTCAAATTCTTCAATGGTTGGTACCAATTGGAAGTCTCCGAACGTGAAGCATCTCAAAGGCTGGTCGTAGTATTGGGTGAGTGATGCAATAGCTTCTATGGATACCTCTGCTGTGGTCAACTCTAAGATATTTCCGTAAGTCTTGCGGAAGGCTTGCATTTGGAGAGGTTCCATCAACCGCCCTAATTCCTTGATGCTGGTGGTATCTAGGCTTTTAACCTTGACTTGGTAAAACCTCTTGCCGGTTTGATTTGTTCCCATGCTTACTAAGGTGAGACAAAAAGCTGGTGCAAATCAAAACTCTGATATCTCATGGGTGAAATGGATGAATGCATGAAGGAATGCATATGACACAGATGCAATCTAGGAATGCGGGGGTCCGAGGAATTTGTCCCCTTCTTAGATACAACGTCTAGGGGTAGCAAAGTGCCCCAACGTACGTTTTTAAGAAGGCGACACGGACCCTCCGTTGGTTTGTTTACAGAAGGGATCAAGACAGAACCCATATGGGATGCCTATGCAAAAGACACAATGCGGGAATGTACATAGTATGACAATATTCACTGAACATGAGCAAAAGGATATATGATAATTATGCATGGCAGTGTGAAAAATGGCACACAGCGTGTTTGCTCCGTGCCCCTATTTAAGGGACCTATAAGGGAGAGAACTAACTAGGCATTTAGCAATAACCCCCCAAGGTAGTCATATCTCTCTTGACGGTTTCTAGAGGTATTATCCTCTTCGAAGAACATATTGCAGCAGTAGGGACTACTAGCAACAATAAGTTTTCAAAGAGAAAAGCTCTAGATGAGGGTTCACTGTAATCAAGCAAGTCGGAGACCTAGCATGATCACAGATTCGCCTCCACTCCTTATGTTCCCATGAACCCGGGTATAGGGCCCTTTTTTCACTCACAGTGTGTGCAAATAGTGTTTGGTGTTTGTGTGCATCAAATGAATAAATATTTACTTCATGCATACATTTTAAAACGCACCAAAAGCAATAAAGAGTTTATATACACAAGAACATAATGAAGGGAAACCAACAAAGGGGTAAGTCACGGTGAAACATTGCACAAGATTAAATGGCCTAACTCTCTAAAAACAGTCCCCAGTGGAGTCGCCAACTGTCGCAACCTACCCTTCGGCGGGAGGGTGACGCATGACTCGCGAGATGCGTGTTCCACGAAAGGAATACGCGCGGAGTTGCCACCAACGTTTATTTGAGGAAAACGTCAGAAAAACCGGAAAAGACGCGATCTACGAACTTTTAAGTGAAAGGTTCGGGAGTTGTATTTACGCACGGGGAAGGTATTAGCACCCCACACGTCCGTCACAAGGGACGACAGCCTTTAATCGAATGTGCCAACATGACTTTGATTTTTATGTTCCCTTTTATGTCCTTATACCCTTTTTATATTTTTCTCTTTTTGTGGTCGACAAGGGTGTTTCCCTTTGCTCCTACGTATTCCTCAATTTGTGATGAGGAAATCAGACCTACGTAGTTCTTTCCTATCAAGTGATTCTCTTTTTACTTAAGAGGTGATCATTTTAAGGCGTTGGACCTTAAAAATGACCCATTTTACTTAGTAAAAAATTGAAATGACAAACTTCAAAAACCTATTTTTGTGGACGAGCTTGACTAGGCGAGTTGATTTTAGCCTTAGTTTCACCTTAGTTATTAGTCAATTCAATTAAGAATGAGAAATCCCAAAGAGAAAATGTCCGATTGATTTTCCGCTTTATTTTACTAAAAGGTATATTTTTTGTTATTATATTATTATTTTATCTCTTTTTTATTTCCAACGTGGTTACGGCACGACCGAACGGTCGGAATTCATTTTAACCGAAGTTAACGGATAATACAATTCAAACGTTCGGGGGAAATTTATTTTATTTTTAGGTTAAGCGAGAAATGACTTAAATAAAATGGCTTAAGCACGTCAAAAGGGGGTATAAAAAGTAAATGAAACGAGAATAAAAATACACGAAACACAATGTGGACCACCACGGGTACATAGAATGAATCGAAAAGCTTGGTTCGAGGTACTTACCCGTTGAAGATCGAAGAACGATGAAGAACGAATGAAGAACGTCGAAGAACGGTCGAAACCTTTGCGAAATTCTTCACGGAAAACGTTTCGGAAGCGCCTCAGCTTAGATTTTCTTCACGGAAACAATTTTTCCAAGCAAATTCGAAAGAGAGAGAAGTGCCTAAGGGGCTGAACCCTTTTCCTTCTCACTTCCTCCCCTATTTATAGCAAAATAGGGGAGATGGTTGCCGCCCAGCTCGCCCAGGCGAGCCAGGTTGCTTCCTCCAGAAGCAACAGCCTTCTGGAGGAATCTTCTGGAGGGCCCATTGGGCCTGGTTGCTATTTGCACCCCCATTTTTACTAAGTACACCCCCTACCTTTTTTTGGTGATTCTTTTTTCGTAAAGTTACGGAAACTTACGAATTTCGTAACGATACTTGTTTTCTTTCCGTAATGTTACGGAACCTTGTGGATTACATAATCATCCCCGTTTTGACTTACGGAATGTTACGGAACCCCACTATTTATGCAACGATGCTTCCATTTGATCTCCGGTGTGTCACGGAACCTTACGGATTGTGCATCAATATTTTCTTTTGTTTTACGGCATGTCCCGGAATTTCACAAATTGCCTAATGATGGGTGCCAAGCACCTTGCAAGGACCAAACAAAGATCGCATGTCATCAAGCAAAGGTCCCCGGACGAAATTAGGGTATGACAGTAGGAGCAAGAGCCTCACTTTTGTCGGCCGCCCCACAATCTCGGTCATACTGACCCCGAGGTCATGTGACATGCGGAGACAAATTATGGTCATCCGCACACCTTTTCGCCATCCAGAGATGATCGAATCCGATGGCACGCAGAGACAAATTTTGGTCATTCTGCACCTTTGTCATACAAAGGCAGCGGGCCCGATGACATACGGAGACAAATTATGGTCATCCGCACACCTTTTCGCCATCTAGAGACGATCGAGTCCGATGGCACGCAGAGACAAATTATGGTCATTCTGTACCTTTGTCATCCAGAGGCGGCGGGCCCGATGACATGCGGAGACAAATTATGTTCATCCGCACACCTTTTCGCCATCCAGAGACGATCGAGTCCGATGGCACGCAGAGATAGATTATGGTCATTCTGCACCATTTTCATCCAGAGGCGGCGGGCCCGATGACATGCGAAGACAAATTATGGTCATCCGCACACCTTTTCGCCATCCAGAGACGATCGAGTCCGATGGCACGCAGAGACAAATTATGGTCATTCTGCACTTTTGTCATCCAAAGGCGGTGAGCCCGATGACATGCGGGGAACCATTTGGTCCCGCACTTTTTCACCTTTTGTCATCCAGAGGCGGTGGGCTCGATGACATGCGGGAAACAATTTGGTCCCGCACTTTTTTTCACCTTTTGTCATCCAGAGGCGGTGGGCCCGATGACATGCGGGGAACCATTTGGTCCCGCACATTTTTCACTTTTTGTCATCCAGAGGCGGTGGGCCCGATGACATGCGGGGAACCATTTGGTCTTGCACTTTTTTCACCTTTTGTCATCCAGAGGCGGCGGGTCTGATGACATGCGGGGAATCATTTGGTCCCGCACTTTTTTTACCTTTGTCATCTAGAGGCGGCGGGCCCGATGGCATGTGGGAAACCATTTGGTCCCACACTTTTTACACCTTTTGTCATCCAGAGGCGGCAGGTCCGATGACATGCAGGGGAACCTTATGGTCCCGCACCCTTTTTGCACTATCCAGAGACAATCAAGTCCGATAGCACATGAAGACAAATTATGGTCATCTGCACCTTCTTTTCTTTGCTATCCAGAGACAATCAAGTCCGATAGCATGCGAAGATAAATTATGGTCATCTGCACCTTCTTTTCTTCGCTATCCAGAGACAATCAAGCCCGATAGCACGTGGAGACAAATCATGGTCATCCGCATGCTTTTGCTATCTGTAAGACTCGACGCCTGATAGCACGCAGAGACTAAAGTCGTCTTCTGCACCTTTTGTCATCCAGGGACAGCAAGTTAGGTGGTGGGTGAAGATACCTTATGGTCATCTGCGCCTTTCATCGACCGAGGGGAACGAATTCGGCAGTATGTTAGTCGTTCGGTGCTGACCATTTTCAAAATTTTTGTAGGTTTTTCACTCTCGTCGTCCGAAAACATTAAAGTCCAGCGACGCGTGGAATTCTTCTCTGTTGGGCAGAGACGATTGGGTGCAATGGCAAAGGGAAGTGTTGTGGTTGTCCAACTTTGTCGTTTTCAAAACACTGAAGTTTATTGACGCTTCTGATGCCTTTTCTTTTCTTACTGAACGACAGGTTCCGCTGGCGGAGATATTGATTGGCCGAATGATGTTCTGCTCGAACGAAATTAGTGTCTTATCTTTACTTCCCTTTTATCTCCAATAAAAGACAAGTAAAGAGGGGCAACTGTCATACCCTAATTTCGTCCGAGGACCATCTGTTTGGTGGGATGCGACCTTCGCTTGACCACTTAGAGGTACTTGACACCCATCGTTAGGCAATTCGTGAAGTTCCGCGACATTTCTGGAGTCGAAAGGAAGCGTTAATTCGCAATCCGTAAAGTTCCGTAACATTCCAAAAGCCAAAGAGGGGACAGTTGCATAATCCGTAAGGTTTCGTGACATTACGAAAAGAAAACAAGTATCGTTACGTAATTCGTAAAGTTCCGTAACGTTATGGAAAAAGAATCAGCAAAACAGGACAGAGGGGGCATATTTAGTAAACAGGGGTGTGCAAATAGCAATCAGGCCCACTTGGGCCTTCCAGGATGTTCCAACAGAAGGCGGTGCCTTCTAGTGGAAGCAACCTAGCTCGCCTGGACGAGCTGGGCGGCAACCACCTCCCTCTTTTCCCCTAGAAATAGGGGAAGGAGGGCAGAAAAAATTCGTTCAACCCTCCTGGTATCTAAGATTCACTTAAAATTAGTGAAAAAAATTGTTTCCGTGAAGAAAATCCAAGTCGAGGCACTTCCGTAACGCTTCTGAGACGTTTTCGTGGGTGATTTCGTGAAGATTTTCCACCGTTCTTCATTGTTCTTCGTTCGTTCTTTGTCGTTCTTCGGTCTTCAACCGGGAAGTTCCCGAAATTGAACCTTTCAATTCATTCTATGTACCCTTAGTGGTCCCCACTTGTTTCGCATGCTTTTATTTTTATTTCGTTTGCTATCCGTACCCCCTTTTGACGTGCTTTAGTCATTCATTTAAGTCGTTTTCTCGCCTAAGTCAAAAATAAAATAAATTTCCACCGATCATTTGAGTTGTAACATCTTTTAATTTCTGTTAGAATAAAATCTGACTGATCTTTCACGTTGTAACCACGTTTAAAACCAAAAAGAGGCAAAATAATAATAATATAATAAAAAATATATATCTTTAAATAAAATAATCAAAAAAATCAATCGGACATTTTTCTTTGGGATTTTCTTTCTCAATCGAATTGACTAAATAAACCGAAGTGAAACTAAGGCTAAAATCAATTCATAAATCAAGCTTTTGTCATCACCTAAAAACCATCTTTAAAGGTCCAACGCCTTGAAATGGTCCTTTTCGCTTTTATTGGTTAAACGTGGATTTTTAAAAGCCTAAAATCAATACATAGCTTTGTCACCTCTTTAAAAAAAAAACCAAGAGATCATTAATGGTCCAATACCTTAATATTTTCTCTCCTTTCAAAAGAATCAAAAGATCATTTAATGGTCCAACGCCTTAAATGACCTTTTATTCAATCAAAATATATCTTGCAAAAAAGGATAAAAACAACTTAACCAACGTTTAGTTCTCAAAGAACTACGTAGGTCTGATTTCCTTATCCCCATTGAGAAATACGTAGGAGCAAGGGAAAAAATACAAAGGGCATTAAAAGACATAAAAAGCGTAAAAAAGGGAAGATAAAACAAATTGAAGTCGTATTTGCACCCTTGATTAAAGGTTGTCGTCCCTTGTGACGGACGCATAGGGTGCTAATACCTTCCCCGTGCGTAAATACAACTCCCGAACCTTTCACACTTAAAGTTCATAGACCAAGCCTTTTCTGGTCTTTCCGACGTTTTCCTCGAATAAATGTTGGTGGCGACTCCGCGCGTTTTCCTTCCTTGGAAGATGCACCTGTGAGTCTCGCGTCGCCCTCCCGCCGAAGGGTAGGTTGCGACACTACCCTACATTTTTCACACCTAATAAACTCATTTTTGAGGTCAAAACTTTAATAAGACTAGTCCATATGGATCTCACTGCCAGATTATTTTCGTGACAAATTTTATCTAGTACAATGTTCTAAAACTTGTTTTATTTATAAATTTTGTTAGGAAACTCTGGTTTAAGTGAAATTTAAGGCTAAACCTATCTTTTAATACTCAAAGAACTCATTTTTGGCATAAAAGACTCAAGAAAAACAATTCATCACCTAGATCCAAAATAGGACAACTTTCCCAAGTTGTGGGAATCAATGATCACAACCATTCCAAAAGCAAGAGATCCGAGAAATATTGAATGGGATGAGTTGTTGAGTATTTTGAGAGTCCATGAAGTTCACCTTCAAAATAGGGAGCGTCTACAAAAGAAGAATTCCATTGCCTTCAAATATGTAGAGACAAGCTTCAAAAGAGTGTTAGGTTTGGATGGCCACTTTTCTCATCTATCTTGGATTTTGATGAATAACAGTAAGTATAAATTACTAATTTTCTAATGATTTTTTGACAAGTGGATAGGATCAAATGTTAAAGGACTTCACAATACATTGTATTGTTCATGAGAAATTATTTTGTTTATTGTCTATCCAGTGTCCAACGCGTTAAAATGAAAAGGCATCCACTCTTTATGATAATTACTATTATACATTGTGTTTTGGTTATTCCACGCGTCCAGCTAGTAAGAAATTCACACACCTTTTGAAATGATCAGCATCAAGCAAAAAGTCTGTCATGACCGTAAAAGGAAAGTACATGTGTTCTATCCAATACAAATTCATTTTGTCTCTCTTTATTTTGAATTGTTAACATTTGAATTTAAGGAAAGAACTTAATAGAAGAAAATAGAAGGTATTCACAGAATATTCCCAAAAGGTTTCTTTCGCTAAGGACAAGGAGCACATGGTGTTGTCTGTACTATCATGCCATTCCTCGCAAATCAGAGCATGCCACGTAGCCTTATCTTCCATCGTGAGACAATGGTCTTTTCAAGGAATCAACGTTGATCCCATAATAGATCCTTCACCGAAGTCTATAAAAGACAGTCTCTACCCAAAAAGCAAAGAGAGAAAAACTGATGAAAAAGCAAGAAATTATCTGAAGCAAAACTCTACTAAAATTACTGGACAACCAATAAAAAGTTGTCATTTGTTTATTCTTTGTTAAGTGTTGGATTTCCCCTGTGGTTACTTTTTGTTCCACTTTTTCTTCGTACAAATATATTCAAGGGAAACCCGGTTTGAATTACGCTTTCTACAGGTGGCATTAATCTCCAAATCAATGGGAATCAAATCACCTGCTGTCATACCCTAATTTCATCCGGGGACCATTGTTTGATGTCATACAACCTTCGCTCGACTGCTTCGAGGAACTTGACACCCATTGTTAAGCTATCCGTGAAGTTCCACGACATGTCCGGAGTCGAAAGGAAACATTATTGTACAATCCGTAAAGTTCCGTAGCATTACGGAAAAAAAAAAGTATCGTTATGTAATTCGTGAAGTTCCGTAACGTTACGGAAAAAGAATCAACAAAAAAGGGGTAAAGGGGGTGTATTTAGTAAAATGGGGGTGCAAATAGTAATTTTCACATCTGGGCCCTTCTAAAGGTTTCTGGGCATTTTCTTGCTTAAGGTGGAAGCAACCTAGCTCGCCTGGGCGAGCTAGGTTGCAACCACCTCCCCCGTTTTGTTAAAAAATAGGCTTCCGGGACACCCATAATGCTTCCGCAAAATTCACATAACCCTATATAAGCATATTTCACTTAATATGGGTGAGAAGGAAGAGAAAAAAGAGGAAAATCAAGTTCTATAGGCTTCCGTAACTTTTCCGTAAATTACGAAAGAAAGGGGTGAACTTATCAAAATGAGGGGTGCAAATAGCAATTTTGAAATTTTGAATTGGGCCTTCCAAAGCGTTTTTCAGAGCTGGATTGCTTCTGGGCGAGCTGGGCGGCAATCTCCTCCCATTTTTTCCTATAAAAAGGCAAAAGGGGGTTGTTCTAAGGGTCCCTGATCCCCCTGGCTTTGCATTTCATCTGTTTTGGGTGAAAAAAATTGTTTATGTCTAGAAAATCCAAGTCGAGGTGCTTCCGTAACGCTTCCGAGATGTTTTCGTAAGGAAATCCGTGAAGGTTGTCCTCCGTTCTTCGTTCTTTCAACGGGTAAGTTTCCAAATCTGAGACTTTTAATTCATTTCTTGTTTTTTTGGCTTTCATCTTTATTTCGTTCACTTTCAGTTTCTTTTCTTCTATTTTTAACGAGCTTTAACCGATCGTTTAAGCCGTTTTCTTGCCTAATAAATGATAAAATGAATTTCAACCGATCATTTGTGTTGTAATCTCGTTTAATCGCTATTAAAACAAAATCTAACCGATCGTTCACGCTGTAACCTCGGTTAAACCAAAAAAAGGCAAAATAATAATAAAATAATCAAAATATCTTTAAATAAAATAATCCAAAAAAATCGATCGGACGTTTTTCTTTGGAAGTTTCCTTGAATGAATTGACTAATAACCAAAGTGAAACTAAGGCTAAAATCAACTCACAAATCAAGCTTTGTCCGTAAAAGTCATTGAAAACAGTTTTAAGGTCTAACGCCTTAAACGGTCCTCTTTGCTTTTATCGGTTAACATGGATCGTTCAAAAGCATAAAATCAACACATCACTTTACTGCCTTTTGTGAGAACTACGTAGGTTTGATTTCCTCTTCGATGGAGGATACGTAGGAGCAAAAGCCCCGCTTTTGTCGACCTCGTGAGATGGTTAGAGGTCCAATGCCTTAGCTTTCTCACCAAGTAAAATGGATCATTTTAAGGCCCAACGCCTTAAATGACCCCCTTCCAAGTAAAAAGAATCACTTGATTCGCCCCTTTTGAAAGAACTACGCAGGTCTGATTTCCTTATCACAAATTGAGGAATACGTAGGAGTAAGGGAAACACCCTTGTCGACCACAAAAAGATAAAAAATACAAAAAGGCATAAAAGACATAAAAACATAAAAAAGGGAAAATAAAACAATTTGAAGACATCTTTGCACACTCGATTAAAGGCTGTCGTCCTTTGACGGACGCGTGGGGTGCTAATACCTTCCCCATGCGTAAATACAATTCCCGAACCTTTCACACTTAAAGTTCGTAGACCACACCTTTCCGGTTTTTCCGACGTTTTCCTCGAATAAACGTTGGTGGCGACTCCGTGAATCTTCCTCCCATTGAAGACGCACCCGTGAGCCCTCGCGTCGCCCTCCCGCCGAAGGGCAGGTTGCGACACCTGCAATAGATCTTCTTTGCATACAAGAAAACAGATAGCAATTATCCAGTCCAAAAGAATAATGAATGTATGGTAACTAAAATATGAACAAAAAGAATCAACGAATTAAAGAGAAAAATATAAAGCAATGTCGTAAAACTGAACTAAACTCTTCTTAAATCTAGGGTCCCCGACAACGGCGCCATAAATACTTTGTTGGATTTCCCTTGTGGTTACTTTTTGTTCCACTTTTTCTTCGTACAAATATATTCAAGGGAAACCCGATTTTCCAGAAAGCGCACCGGATCGTCAAGTATTTAAAAATTAAAATGGATGAATCTGAGTATCGAACTCAATGAAACTAGTCTAAGACTGGGTTAAATTCAGAAATAAGGCATTGTTGAAAGAAACATTGATAATTGATGGTTTAAAGTAGAATTAAACTATGTCTAGGATAAAAACAGTAAAAATGTAAGTAAGTAAAATTGATAGCAATAGGTAGAAGTGTTGGGTCTTTCTAGCAGACCAGCTGATGCATATAAGGATGTTTCTCTAATCAATCATGCTTTTGTGTTCTATGTTGTAGCCTAAATTACTAAACCTCGATCCCCAATTGGAATGAATCAATCCAAGCTTCTTCCTCAGATCCCTATTGTTGGACTAGGCTCAATATAGACAGCCCTCCTAGGTTTAGACTAACTTAAACTAAGCTTCATCCTCAAATCCTTCTTGTTGGACTAGACTTAGCTTAAATAGCTTATGAAAGTTTAGCCTAAGCTTTGTCCTCAGATCCCTCTTGTTGGATTAGACTTAGACCAAACAACATTATTGTAACAACATACTTAAAACCAAAACTTAATCTGTAGATCCCTCTTGTAGAACTAAGTTTCAATTCTGCTTCATTCAAGTTCTAAGGCAACAATACATTTCCCAATGTTAAAATCACCTAACTAGGCATAGAAATGGTTGATCAGACCAAGAGCATACAAAATTTAAGCACTGAAGAAGCATTGAACACAAGAAACAAAATCAATTAGATATGAAATTAATTACATCAGCTATTCATTAGAAATCCCCAACAAGGGTGTTTAACCAGCCATTAAAGAAGAAACCCTAACAATAAGAAGCTTACAAAACCTAGGTATCTCTACAAAAGTTGCTCCTCTTGTTGCCTCCAGAGCTCTTTTCCCCAAATAGGCACTGTGATGTGCTCTGGAATGTTGTAAAAATTTGTTGTAAAAGTTTTGTACCCTAATCCTGCACAAGACAGGCTTTAAATAGGCTTTGAATTTGCGACGTTGCGCTTAGCGCGAGTAAGTGGATTTGAGCTTAGCGCAGTCGTGCGCTGAGCCTGGCTAAAGGCAACTGCTGCGCTTAGCACACTGATCTCGCGCTTAGTGTGCGACCTTGATATTGATGCCCTGCCAGATTCTTCTATCCGCTAAGCGCGCTGAGGCTGCGCTTAGCGATGGATGCACGCTTAGCCCACTGATGAGCTAAGCTCAACTATCACTTTTAGCACTTCATGACTTAGCCTCATTTTCACCTAAAATTGCACATATTTCATCATTAAATCTAATGGACATATTCTAGAGACAGCTTTAACCACAAAACAAAATTTATTTACAAAAATAACCATAAATTGGGGAACTATACAAGTTTTAGAAAATGTTTTCTATACAAAAGTTAGTCGTATAAGAAGACTAACATTAAGCAAAGTCATTTTTTAATTGAGCTTTATTGATTATCCACTCTTTGAGTGTTATTGAATACGTGTTTTCATTCAAACTACTGTTAGTGAAAGCCAGGAGTGGGTTAGTGTTGAACAATACTTGAGTTTCTTAGATTCAAGGAGAGTTTAAGAAAGTGCTAGAAGTGGTATCAAGAATACTTGTAAAGCTAGGATTGACAGGTCAGAATGCTTGTTTTGTAATCAAGTTTTGATTAGTGAAACCCTTTACTATTGAGTAAACGAGAATTGGACGTAGCTCAGGTTGAGTAAACTAGTATAAATCAAGTATTTCTAGTTCTCTGCTTAGTGGTATATTAAGCATTCTATTAGCACTCTCTATCACCTTTTTAATACCAAGTGTTTATTTGAAAATTGTTTTACAAATACTTTATCCTATTAAGTCACTGGACGATCAAACCTATCTTTATCAAAACCTATTTTTCTCTTTAGTGAACGTCCTACCATACATCTGTATTTCTATCTATATCTGCTTTAAAAGTTGCAAAAGTTTTTATTTGAAAATTGTTTTAAAAATACTCTATCCTATTAAGTCACTGGACGATCAAATCTATCTTTATCAAAAACTATTTTTCTCTTTAGTGAACGTCCTACCATACATTTGTATTTCTATCTATATCTACTTTAAAAGTTACAAAAGTTTTTATATCTTTGATATACACACTATTCAACCCCCCTTTTAGTGTGATTATTGTTATTTTGCATGATTGAGGTGATGTATCAAACTACCTCACTCTAGACTATATTTATAATGTTTAATGACTTGTCACATGCACTTAAAAAAGAATGACCAAGATCCCACCAACAAAATCAACTGCTTAGATAACACCGATTGGAGCAATGCACGTTGAATGACCAAGATCCCACCGAAAAAATCAATGGCTTAGATAACATCGATTGGAGCAACACACATTGAATGGCCGAGATCCCACCGATAAAATCAACGACCTAGATAACACTGACTAGAGCAACGCACATTGAACAAACAAGATCTCACCGACAAAATCAATGACCTAGATAACACCGATTGAAGCAATGCATGTTGAATGGCCAAGATTCTACTGATAAAATGAACGACTTAGATAACACCAATTGGAGCAACGTACATTGAACGACCAAGATCCCACCGACAAAATCAACGGCCAATGTCACACCAAATAAATTGTGTTACTGTTAATTTTTTGCCTATAAATACAATGCATGTAATGCCATCATATACACACATAAACTCACTTTCTCTCATTCTCTCATATATCCCTCTTTAACTTCTTGACGTTAGTACCAAAGCCTAAACCATGGAAGCTACAGTTGCTCCTCTTTTATGGAAACAACACCTTCATAGATCTCGAGAAGTGTGTAATACATTATGTTTAATTAAATGTTAATTATGATATGATTTACTAATATTCATGTTGTTATTATTTTGATCTCTGCAAGTAACAAATTATGTAATCCAGTCACATGCTCAAGCTATGCCTTCTCCAGATCCCATAATTGAATCTTTGTTGGTTCAAGCTAGGTTTTCAAATGTTGCAAAGCTTGGATAGATTAAAATTGATGATGCTTTAGTGACAGATTTGGTTGAAAGGTGGAGACCTGAATCACACACGCTTCATCTTCCAATTGGTGGATGCAAAATCACTTTGGAAGATGTTGCTCATCAACCGAGTTTACGTGTTGATGGAAAACTAGTTACTGACCTAATATATTATGATTGAGAACAAATTTGTGCATAATATGTAGGTGTTGTTCCCCCAAAGAATGCACTAGTGGGATCAACTCTTAAACTAAAATGGTTAAAAGAAAACATGTTGACTCTCCCAGCATAACCCACACAACAACAATTAGCAACCCATTGTAGGGCATACATTTTAGAGTTGATTGGTGGGGTCTTAATGCCAAATAAGTCAGGAAATAAAGTTCACCTGATGTATCTACCTCTGTTAGCAGATCTTGAATGGACTGGATGGTATAACTAGGATTCGGCATGTTTAGCACATTTGTACAGAGAAATGTGTAGCATAATTTATCCTCATCCAAAAAAATGGGAGGATGTATAGTATTGTTGTAGTCTTGAGTATGGTATCACATGCCATTAATTCAACTAAGGGTCAAGCTCCAGCCGTCATATCTCGCAACTAGGTAAACAATAATTTTCACTCAAAGTCCATTTTTGATAATGTATTTAACATATTACATTTTACTAGATGGAGTGGCAAAGGGTTACGATTTTTTTTGAATCCCACACAATAATGTTAGGCTATAGATCAAGATTCGATGACATGCATAACGAGGAGATTGAACCATTTATTTTTGTTTTTTATTCAAATGTCAATTACATTATTTTATAAATTATTAATGCAAATTATATTTTCAATTCCATTCGATGCCTTACAGAGGGTTTGAGTCATTTTTGCCAAAACATGCATACAAGGATTCCAAAATATGGAGTGCTTGTGTCGCTTTAATTTGTTTCCCAATGGTAGTATGGCAACAAATTGTAGGGTCATGCTCCAATTTGGACTTTGTCAAGACATACGAAATCTACTGCATAATTTTGATAAACTCCATCATACTGACATGAGAGGGCACTGTGACAAAAAATGGGTAGATGAGCATCAATATTAGATTGCAATTTGGAACGAAAGATGCAAATATGTGTTAATCGGCCAACCTATTCAAGGACATCTTGAACATATGAGTCATTACATGAATTGGTATTGAGAAAATTCAAAAGTTTGTTTAACATGGTTTGTAACTCATCCAAATGTTGCCTCAACATTTCACTTAGCTCCAAAGATGGAAACTGAACAACATCTGTGATGTGCCACCATTTTCTTCTATTTTCTAAACCCTTTTTGCACCATTTTAATTACTGATTGGTCTTAATTGTCAATTAATCAGGCAGTTTTATTATTTGGGCTCATTTAGCTAATTTGATGTTTTTAATCTAATTTCAGGAATTAATGAAACATTGGGCTTAATCCGGATTTTGGTTATGGACTTGAAGAGGGCAAATAAAGCAGCGCTTACCTTAGTTAATTTCTAATTAGGAAATTTCGCAATTTTATTTTATGTTGTTCAGTGTTTATTTCGTTTTGGGCCAGAGTATTGTAATAGGGCCCAGTGTCTTTGAGTGACTCTTTTTAAATAGCAGCCTTGGGATTTGTGCAAGGCTATTCTGTTATGCTATTCATTATTCAGAGCTTTTGTTTTAGGGATTTACGTTTTCTGCTTTGATGCTATTGTTCACGTAATGCTGTTGCAACATGCCCTTCGCGGGCGAGCGAGGGCGAGGCTCACGGGTGCGTTTTCCAAAGGAGGTAAGATGCGCAGAGTTGCCACCAACGTTTATTTGTGGAAAACGTCGGAAAAACCGAATGAAACTGGTCAAAACGAAAATTCTAAGTTCGGGAGTTGTATTTACGCTTGAGGAAGGTATTAGCACCTCTCACGTTTGTCTCAAAGGACAACAGCCTATTTTTTAGAATTGTGGAAATTGTGTTACCTTAACTTTTATTTCTTTTTATTTTTTGAGGTCGACAAAAGTGGGGCTTTTGCTCCTACGTACCCTCCATCGAAGAGGAAATCAGACCTACGTAGTTCTTTCTTATGCGTGAATCAAGTGATTCTTTTACTTGAAGGGCGATCATTTTAAGGCGTTGGACCTTAAAAATGATCCATTTTACTTAGTAAGAAACTGAAATGATGAACTTTCAAAAACCTATTTTTGTGGACGAGCTTGACTAGGCGAGCTGATTTTAGCCTTAGTTTCACTTTAGTTATTAGTCAATTCAATTAAGAATGATAAATCCCAAAGAGAAAACGTCCGATTGATTTTTTACTTTATTTTACTAAAATATATATTTTTTATTATATTATTATTTTACCTCTTTTTTGATTTCCAACGTGGTTACGGCATGACCGAATGGTCGGAATTCATTTTAACTGAAATTAACGAATGATACAATTCAAACGATCGGTGGAAATTTATTTTATTTTTAGATTAGGCGAGAAATGACTTAAATAAATGACTTAAGCACGTCAAAAGGGGGTATAGAAAGCGAATGAAAACGAGAATAAAAATACATGAAACAAAATGTGGACCACCACGGGTACATAGAATGAATTGAAAAGCTCGGTTTGAAGTACTTACCCGTTGAAGACTGAAGAAAACGAAGAACGAACGATGAATATTGAAGAACGGTCGAGAATCTTCGCGTAATTACTCACGGAAACATTACGGAAACGTTACGGAAGCGCCTCGGCTTGGATTTTCTTCACGGAAATAATCTTCCTCAGCAATTTCGAGAGAATAAGAAGTGCCAAGAAGGCTGAACCCCTTCTCCCTTCACTCCTCCCCCTATTTATAGCAACATAGGGGAGGAGCTTGCCACCCAGCTCGCCCAGGCGAGCATGGTTGCTTCCTCCAGAAGCAACAGCCTTCTGGAGGAAGAATCTGGAAGGACCAACTGGGCCTGATTGCTATTTGTACCCCCCCTTTTTACTAAATGCACCACCTACCTTTTTTGGTAATTCTTTTTCCGTAATGTTACGAAAATTTACGAATTTCGTAACGATACTTATTTTCCTTCCGCAAGGTTATGAGTCCTTACGGATTATGTATTTACTCTTTTTTAGCTTTCGAAGAAGTTACGAAAACTCACGGATTGCGAAAAATACCTCCTTTCGATTTCCGTCACATCACGGAATTTTCACGGATCGCGTAAGCCTGCTTCCTTTTGATTTTCGGCACGTCTCAGGACTTCACATATTGTGCAACAAAGGTTGCCAAATATCTCGAAGCGGCCAATCAATGGTTGTATATCATCAAATTATAATCCCCGGACGAAATTAGGGTATGACAAATGCAATTTTACGTTTTCTGCTTCTAATTAAAATTTCGTTCTTGCTTCTTCTGTAGATGCAATTGGCTTTGATGTTTTGATGATGATCATGATGATGTGTTGCAAAGTAGAAAACAAGCATCAAAAGTAATCAATCAAAGACAATACTTCAAGATTACAAGTCACAACATCAAGATGATCACTAGAATATTAGGAAGGGAATTCCTAATTGAATTAGCAAAGGTTTGGCCAAGTGATTTATATTAAAAAGTGTTTCTCAAAGGTTTTACTCTCTGGTAATCGATTACCAGAGGATGTAATTGATTACCAGTGGCCAAATACGTTTTATAACAGCTACAAAAATTTGAATTCGAAATTTTAGACTGTGTAATCGATTACACAATTTTGGTAATCGATTACCAGCAGTTAGTAAACGTTTTAATTCAAATTTTAAAAGCTGTAATCGATTACACAATTACTGTAATCGATTACCAGACATGATTTTCAAAAAAATAATTTCAAGAGTCACAACTTTTCAAAGGCTTTACTCATGACCACCAATGGTCTATATATATGTGACTTAAACACGAAATTGCTTAGAGATTTTCAGAACAACAAAGTGTTTATCCTCTCAAAGAGCAAATTCATTTTATCCTCTTAAGAATTCCTTGGCCAATTCAATTGCAATTCATTAAGGAATTATTTGAGTGCTCAATCTGTAAAATCCATCTCTTTCTAGAGAGATTTGTTCCTCTTCTTCTTCTCATTCTCTAAGGGATTAAGAGACTGTGAGTCTCTTGTTGTAAAGGATCTCTAAACACAAAGGAAGGATTGTCCTTGTGTGTTTAGAACTTGTAAAAGGAATTTACAAGATAGTGGAACTCTCAAGCGGGTTGCTTGGGGACTGGACGTAGGCACAAGGGTGTGGCCGAACCAGTATAAAACTGAGTTTGCATTTTCTCTTCCCTTAATCTCCTTTATTTATTATTGCTTTACATTCATATTCAAGTTGCTTCATTTGAATTAATATTTAAGAAGATTTTCATTAAGGGAATTCATAATTTGAGTAAAAAGTGAAATAGATTTTTAATTAGGGGAAACAGTTTGGAATATCTTAATTCAACCCCCCCTTCTTAAGATATCTGAGGCCACTTGTCTAACAAGTGGTATCAGAGCTTCATTCTTGTACAAAGTTTAGAAGCTTCAAGAAAAAGATGGCCTCAGCAAATTCCTTATTTCCAGAAGGGAATTCTATCAATAGACCTCCAATCTTTAATGGAGAGGGTTACCACTACTGGAAAACCCGAATGCAAATTTTTATCGAGGCAATAGATCTAAATATCTGGGAAGCCATTGAAATAGGGCCTTATATACCCACCACAGTAGAAAGAGTTTCAATAGATGGTAGTTCATCAAGTGAAAGCATAACCATAGAAAAACCTAGAGATAGATGGTCTGAAGAGGATAGAAAACGAGTACAATACAACCTAAAAGCCAAAAACATAATAACATCTGCCCTAGGAATGGATGAATATTTCAGAGTTTCAAATTGTAAGAGTGCTAAGGAAATGTGGGACACTCTTCGATTAACACATGAAGGAACTACAAATGTTAAAAGATCTAGGATAAATGCACTAACTCATGAGTATGAATTATTTAGAATGAATGCAAATGAAAATATTCAGAGTATGCAAAAGAGATTTACACATATAGTAAATCATCTAGCAGCCTTAGGCAAAGAATTTCAAAATGAAGATCTTATAAACAAGGTGCTAAGATGTTTAAGTAGAGAATGGCAACCCAAAGTAACGGCTATTTCTGAATCAAGAGATTTGTCTAACATGTCTCTTGCCACTTTATTTGGTAAGTTGCAGGAACACGAGATGGAACTATTGAGATTGCACCAAAATGAAGAAAATGACAAGAAAAAGAAAGGAATTGCTCTTAAAGCATCATCCTCAATTCAAGAAGAAAGTGATCAGGATAATGATGCAGATGATGATGATGATCTAAGTTTCTTTGTAAAAAGATTCAACAAATTTCTTAAAGTAAGAGGAAATCAGAGGCGACCAAATTTTAAATCAAAGAGAAGGACAGAAAATTCATCCTCTACTCTAAAATGCTTTGAATGCAATCAACCTAGACATCTGAGGGTTGATTGTCCCATCTTCAAGAAAAAGATGGAAAAATCTGAAAAGAAAAATCATAGTGAGAAGAAACTAAAGAAAGCATACATCACATGGGATGAAAATGATTTGGAATCCTCTGAAGATTCTGAAAATGAAGAGATAAATCTTTGCCTTATGGCCAAAAGTTGCGAAAGTGATGAAGAGGTAACATCTTCAAACAACTTATCTATTTCTTTTGATGAATTGCAAGATGCATTTGCTGATTTGCATAAAGAATCAATTAAACTTGCAAAATTAGTTTCATCATCAAAGAAAACAATTTCAAATTTAGAAAATGAAATTTCAAAATTAAACAAAGAATTAGATCTTCTTAGAAATGAAGTCTCAATCCCTAAAACAAATGAAAAAGTTAATATCTCCACTATTAATGACAAGAAAATAACAGATTCTTGTAGTTGTTGTGATAAATATGTAAAAGAAATTAAAGAGTTAAAAAATTCACTTGCAAAATTTTCATATAGTAGAAATAATTTAGATGTTATATTAAGTAAACAAAGATATGTGTCTAATAAAAATGGACTAGGGTATAAATCTGAAAAACTACAAAAGATTCATAAAAACTTTTCCACTTCCACACAAAAATGTAATTCTAATTCTATCACTTGTTTTTACTGTGGAAGAAGAGGACATGGCATATCAACTTGCTACTTCAAGAAAAATTACAGTAACATTAAAATGATATGGGTCCCAAAAGGATCCTCAGTTTATACTAACATGCAAGGACCCAATAAAATTTGGGTACCTAAGTCAAAAACTTGATTATGCAGGTATCTTTGAGAAAGAAGTGGTACATAGATAGCGGATGCTCAAAACATATGACTGGAGATGCATCAAATTTTACACACATATCTCCAAAGAAAAGCGGGCATGTAACATATGGTGACAACAACAAAGGTAGAATTCTTGGAGTGGGTAAAATAGGTACAAATTCTTCAAACTCCATTTAAAATGTTCTACTTGTTGAAGGCCTTAAGCACAGCCTGCTTAGCGTTAGTCAACTATGTGACAAAGGCTATCTAGTATCATTTGATTCTCAGAAATGTCTTATAGAACATAAGCATGACATTAATATAAAGCATGTAGGACATAGAGTCAATAATGTTTACATGATAGACTTAAGCATAAAACAAGAAAACAATCATTGCTTTCTTAGTAAAGATGATGATCCATGGTTATGGCATAAAAGAATTGCTCACATAAACATGGATCACTTAAATAAATTAATTTCAAAAGATTTAGTAGTTGGTTTGCCTAAATTGAAATTTGAAAAAGATAAACTATGCGATGCATGTCAAAAGGGCAAACAAACAAGAGTCTCATTCAAATCTAAAAATGTTGTTTCAACCACTCGACCATTACAGTTATTGCATATGGATCTATTTGGTCCATCTAGAACCATGAGTTTTGGAGGAAATTACTATGCTTTAGTTATAGTTGATGATTTTTCTAGATATACTTGGACATTATTTATTACACATAAAAGTGATTCATTCTATGCATTTAGGAAACTTGCTAAAGTCATACAAAACAAGAAAAATCTCAAGATTGCATCCATTAGAAGTGATCATGGGGGTGAATTTGAAAATAAAGATTTTGAATTATTTTGTGATGAACATGGTATTGAACATAATTTTTCTGCACCAAGAACCCCTCAACAAAATGGAGTTGTTGAGAGGAAAAATAGGTCATTGGAAGAAATTGCAAGAACTTTATTAAATGATACTTCTCTTCCAAAGTATTTTTGGGCTGAAGCTGTCAATACTGCATGTTACATCATGAATAGAGCCTTGATAAGACCTATTTTAAAGAAAACCCCATATGAGTTATTTAATGGTAGAAAACCTAATATTTCTCATCTACATGTTTTTGGTTGCAAGTGCTTTGTACTTAATAATGGTAAAGATAATCTAGGAAAATTCGATGCAAAATCTGATGAAGGCATTTTTCTTGGATATTCTTTACAAAGCAAAGCATATAGAATATATAATAAGAGAACTATGAATATAGAGGAATCCATTCATGTTAACTTTGATGAATCTAATACTATATTGTCAACAAAGAATATGCTAGATGACATTGCAGATTCTTTAGAACATATGAACATTCATGAACAAGATTCCAAAGGAAATGACAAAGGAAACAATGAAGATCCTCCAGAAGAAGGCAAATCCAATGATGCACTCCCAAGAGAATGGAAAACTTCAAGAGATCATCCCCTCGACAACATTATTGGTGATATCTCAAAAGGGGTAACAACTAGACATTCTCTTAAAGATTTATGCAATAATATGGCTTTTGTATCTATGATTGAACCTAAAAATATAAAAGAAGCCATAGTAGATGATAATTGGATCATTGCCATGCAAGAAGAACTAAACCAATTTGAAAGAAACAATGTGTGGAAATTAGTAGAAAAACCTGAAAATTATCCTGTCATAGGAACAAAATGGGTTTTTAGAAATAAATTAGATGAACATGGTATAATTATTAGAAATAAAGCCAGGTTAGTAGCAAAAGGGTATAATCAAGAAGAGGGAATAGACTATGAAGAAACATATGCTCCTGTTGCAAGATTAGAAGCCATTAGAATGCTTTTGGCATATGCATCCATAATGAACTTTAAACTTTATCAAATGGATGTTAAGAGTGCCTTTCTAAATGGCTTAATTCAAGAAGAGGTATATGTTGAACAACCCCCTGGTTTTGAAATTTCTGATAAACCAAACCATGTTTATAAATTACAAAAGGCTCTTTATGGTTTGAAACAAGCCCCTAGGGCATGGTATGAACGATTAAGTAATTTTCTTCTAGAAAAAGAATTCTCCAGAGGTAAAGTGGATACCACATTATTCATAAAGAGAAAGCATAATGATATTTTGCTAGTTCAAATATATGTTGATGATATAATTTTTGGATCCACTAATGATTCATTATGCAAGGAGTTTTCCCTTGATATGCAAAGTGAATTTGAAATGTCAATGATGGGAGAACTAAAGTACTTTCTGGGATTACAAATCAAGCAAACTCAAGAAGGTATATTCATCAATCAATCCAAATACTGCAAGGAATTGATCAAAAGATTTGGGATGGATAGTGCAAAACACATGTCTACACCGATGAGCACTAATTGTTACTTAGATAAAGATGAATCTGGTCAGTCTATAGACATAAAACAATATCGAGGTATGATCGGATCTCTTCTTTATTTATCTGCTAGTAGACCTGATATTATGTTTAGTGTATGCATGTGTGCTAGGTTTCAATCCAACCCCAAACAATCACATCTAAGTGCAGTAAAGAGAATCATGAGATATCTATTAGGAACAATCAATTTAGGATTATGGTATCCTAAGAATTCAACATGTAACCAAATAGGATATTCTGATTCTGATTTTGCCGGATCTAAAACTGATAGAAAAAGTACAAGTGGAACTTGTCAATTTATTGGATCGGCTCTTGTCTCATGGCATAGTAAGAAACAAAACAGTGTTGCTTTATCTACTGCTGAAGTGGAGTATATCTCTGCTGGTAGTTGTTGTGCACAGATTTTATGGATGAAGCAACAATTATTTGACTATGGCATCATTCTTGATCGCATACCTATTAAGTGTGATAATACTAGTGCCATAAATCTATCCAAAAACCCAGTTCAACATTCAAGAACTAAACATATAGAGATTAGACACCACTTTCTTAGAGATCATGTCTTAAAGGGAGATTGTGTATTAGAATTTGTTGATACTAAGAATCAACTTGCTGATATTTTCACTAAACCTCTCCCCAAGGAAGTGTTCTTCTCTATTAGAAGAGAATTAGGTCTCTTAGATGTAAGAGATTTAGAAAAATAGGGATTGATTGGTTGATTGATTGATTGGTTGATTTACTTTTACCTTTTGATTGAAGATTATTTTGTTTGATCTTGTTTGAATTCTTGTTTTTATGATAGAATTTATGATTTCTTGTGTATATAGTAATTGAATGATTGAATTTAGTGTATTAGTAATGAAAATTAGTCATATAGGATGTATTTGAGCATAAATATAGATATTCTCTTAGAAACTAGCCTAGGATAGGCTCTGGTAATCGATTACCATCCGGTGTAATCGATTACACATGAACAGGCAGCCTGTAATCGATTACCAATACCTGTAATCGATTACAATGCGTCATCTTCTATAAATACTCACGAAATCAGAGCTGCTGCGCAGCCAAAGCTTCCTCCACGTTTTCCTCCATACCTAGAACTTCAAACCTTCGATTCTCACTCAATTCTTCACCAAATCACGTCCCGTAAAGCCCAATCTTCCTCTTTTTCACTCCTCTTTCACTTCCACCGATCAAAATCCAGAAAAACTTCATCAAATGGCAGAGCCATCAAAGAAGAGAAAGGGATCATCCTCCACCGCTACCGCTGCTGCCCATCGTCGTCACGGCCCATCCGGAGCACCCACAGCACCTATTCCTCCTTCTTTGTCATCTCCAAGATCATCAACACTGTTTTCATCTGATGATCAACGTCTACGGTACCTTTCTCAGTTTTCTTCTAGAATAATCTTAGACCCTAAGTACCTAGACGTAGAGTTCTTTAATGATGAAACGTTTGATTGCTATCAAGTGTTTCAAAATTCTGGTCTTGTTGATTTCATGTCATTAAAATTGCCATATTATCCTGAACTTGTAAAGGTCTTCTACTGCAATTTAAAAATTCAGGATGGTATTCTTATGTCTGAGGTGCATGGTACTTCTATGGTCATTGATCAGTCACTTTTCTTTTCTTTGACTCATTTACCCAGTCAAGGTGCACCTTTTGAGGGCACCATTGTTGATGACTGGAAATTCGATTATTCGAGTCATGATGCTCGTCGCATGGTCTGCAATAATCAAGCTGAAATGACTGGTAGATTGTTGGCCGGGTCATTAACTTTTGATAATCGCATCATGCATTATATCATTGTTAGAATTTTGCTTCCTCGGTCTTCAAATTTAGCACAAGCCTCTGAGGAGGATTTGATTCTTATGTGGGCTTTTCTAACCGGTCGTCAGATCGACTGGGCCCATTTGGTTCGGTACCGAATGCATAAGGCATTACGGGCCAATGCACCTCTTCCTTATCCACATTTGATTACTCTGTTTTTGCGTCATTTTCAAATTCCGCTTGATGATGAACCCTTTGTTCAAGTCAAGCGTTCCTTTGCCATTGGTGCTAGCGCAGTGACCTCCTTTGGGTATCGTAAAGATCGGAATGGACAATGGCTGAAGAAGGATGCACTCCCTCCTCAAGATGAACGTACTCCTTCACCTCCTCCTCATCGTGAAGATTTTGTACTCATGAATGAAGTCCTCTCCGAATTACGGGATCTTCGTTCTTATGTTGGTGACCGCTTCGACTCGTTAGATTCACGCTTTGCCGGTATGGACATTCGTCTTACACAGCTTGAAGAGGATGTCGGATACATTCGTCAGAGTTTCGATCTTCCACCACCACCTCCGTCTTCTTAGATTTTAGGTTCTGATTATTTATCTTTTATAAGCCGTGTATTTTGGCTTTTAGTTTCTTTGAATTTACATTATTATGCTAAAGTACTTTGCTTATTTATCTTTTGGTTTTTAAATTTCAGTCTTGGATGTTTTGTGGTTGTTGACATTTTATGTTATTTGAATTCTGGTTTGATTATTTCTTGTTTGTGAGTTTGGCTTATTGTATTTAATACTCTTATACTTATATCTTGCTACTCCATTGTTATATCTGTGTTGATTTCCGAGTTCTTTGGCTTTTTGATGTTGCCAAAGGGGGAGAAAAGGTTGTGAAAAAGCTTAAGAAAAAGCTTAACAAACTTAGAAATCAAGTGATCATGAATTCCGAAATATAGGGGGAGTAAACGAATGCACATTTTATCTATATACAATTGTTTGTTGCTTGCTTGAATCTTGATTTCAGGTATTGTATTGTCATCATCAAAAAGGGGGAGATTGTAGATGCAATTGGCTTTGATGTTTTGATGATGATCATGATGATGTGTTGCAATTGATGCAAATGGGCTTTTCAAGATTAAAATTCAAGACAATACTTCAAGATTACAAGTCACAACATCAAGATGATCACTAGAATATTAGGAAGGGAATTCCTAATTGAATTAGCAAAGGTTTGGCCAAGTGATTTATATTAAAAAGTGTTTCTCAAAGGTTTTACTCTCTGGTAATCGATTACCAGAGGATGTAATCGATTACCAGTGGGCCAAATACGTTTTATAACAGCTATAAAAATTTGAATTCGAAATTTTAAAAGCTGTAATCGATTACACAATTTTGGTAATCGATTACCAGCAGTTAGTAAACGTTTTAATTCAAATTTTAAAAGCTGTAATCGATTACACAATTACTGTAATCGATTACCAGACAGGATTTTCAGAAAAATAATTTCAAGTCACAACTTTTCAAAGGCTTTACTCATGACCACCAATGGTCTATATATATGTGACTTAAACACGAAATTGCTCAGAGATTTTCAGAACAACAAAGTGTTTATCCTCTCAAAGAGCAAATTCATTTTATCCTCTTAAGAATTCCTTGGCCAATTCAATTGCAATTCATTAAGGAATTATTTGAGTGCTCAATCTGTAAAATCCATCTCTTTCTAGAGAGATTTGTTCTTCTTCTTCTTCTCATTCTCTAAGGGATTAAGAGACTGTGAGTCTCTTGTTGTAAAGGATCTCTAAACACAAAGGAAGGATTGTCCTTGTGTGTTTAGAACTTGTAAAAGGAATTTACAAGATAGTGGAACTCTCAAGCGGGTTGCTTGGGGACTGGACGTAGGCACAAGGGTGTGGCCGAACCAGTATAAAACTGAGTTTGCATTTTCTCTTCCCTTAATCTCCTTTATTTATTATTGCTTTACATTCATATTCAAGTTGCTTCATTTGAATTAATATTTAAGAAGATTGTCATTAAGGGAATTCATAACTTGAGTAAAAAGTGAAATAGATTTTTAATTAGGGGAAACAGTTTGGAATATCTTAATTCAACCCCCCCTTCTTAAGATATCTGAGGCCACTTGTCTAACATCTTCTTCTACTCTCATTTACGTTTCTGTTTCATTTACATTTCTGTTCATTTACGTTTCTGCTTCATGTTTCATTTGCGTTTTCTGTTTGAATCCATGGAAGGCTAGATTTTCTGGTGTTGTTTCTATTCAATGGTTGTATATCATCAAATTATAATCCCCGGACGAAATTAGGGTATGACAGTTGCCCCTCTTTACTTACCTCTCATCGGAGATAAGAGGAAAGCAAAGATAAGACACTGATTTCGTCCATCCTGCCCTTTCTGTGATGACGATTCTCGTCTCTACTCCTTCTTTTTTGCTGTACAACACAAAACAAAATACAAACAACAACAAGAACAACGAATATAATATACATATACACATATACACATGTTTGGCAAAGGAACCGATCCGGAAAACAACAGAAGAACATATTTCCCAGTCACCAGAAGCTCCGCGCTTGATAATGGAGGACACATGAACAGCACTAGGCAATGACATTCATGGGGCTCCGAAAAAAGGGGAGAATGGAGGATTGCCTTGAGGGTCCGCACTTAGACAATCATGAAACATAGCTCCAAACTCGAAGGTGGAGGACACATGAACAGCGCTAGGCAATGACATTCATGGGGCTCCGAAAAAGGGGGAGAATGGAGGATTGCCTTGAGGGTCCGCACTTAGGCAATCATGAAACATAGCTTCAAACTCGAAGGTGGAGGACACATGAACAGCACTAGGCAATAACATTCATGGGGCTCCGAAAAAGGGGGAGAATGGAGGATTTCCTTGAGGGTCCGCACTTAGGCAATCATGAAACATAGCTCCAAACTCGAAGGTGGAGGACACATGAACAGCGCTAGGCAATAACATTCATGGGGCTCCGAAAAAGGGGGAGATGGAGGATTGCCTTGAGGGTCCGCACTTAGGCAATCATGAAACATAGCTCCAAACTCGAAGCTGGAGGACACATGAACAGCGCTAGGCAATAACATTCATGGGGCTCCGAAAAAGGGGGAGAATGGAGGATTGCCTTGAGGGTCCGCACTTAGGCAATCATGAAACATAGCTCCAAACTCGAAGCTGGAGGACACATGAATAGCGCTAGGCAATAACATTCATGGGGCTCCGAAAAAGGGGGAGAATGGAGGATTGCCTTGAGGGTCCGCACTTAGGCAATCATGAAACATTGCTCCAAACTCGAAGGTGGAGGACACATGAACAACGCTAGGCAATAACATTCATGGGGCTCCGAAAAAGGGGGAGAATGGAGGATTGCCTTGAGGGTCCGCACTCAGGCAATCATGAAACATAGCTCCAAACTCGAAGGTGGAGGACACATGAACAGCGCTAGGCAATAACATTCATGGGGCTCCGAAAAGGGGGAGAATGGAGGATTGCCTTGAGGGTCCGCACTTAGGCAATTATGAAACATAGCTCCAAACTCAAAGGTGGAGGACACATGAACAGCGCTAGGCAATAACATTCATGGGGCTCCAAAAAAGGGGGAGAATGGAGGATTGCCTTGAGGGTCCGCACTTAGGCAATCATGAAACATAGCTCCAAACTCGAAGGTGGAGGACACATGAACAGCGCTAGGCAATAACATTCATGGGGCTCCGAAAAAGGGGGAGAATGGAGGATTGCCTTGAGGGTCCGCACTTAGGCAATCATGAAACCTAGCTCCAAACTCGAAGGTGGAGGACACATGAACAGCGCTAGGCAATAACATTCATGGGGCTCCGAAAAAGGGGGTTGGCGGGACCGAAATGTCCACCGGGTTTTTCCACCTGAAAGGCAAACATGCTTTTTGTAAAGAAAAATAAATCATTCGCGAGAGCACCATATCTTAGAGAAACAATATACTTGTTCCAAGGGTAATCTTGCTTGTAACCGAGAATGAAGGGCAGGACGTCAACTTTTAGCTTTTAAATGAACATGTAGGTTAAACATCGGGCTAAGCTGAAAATAAATCACTCATAGTGTATAAAACTCACAAGGCACGTGTTTTATCCTATTCCCAAACCATAACTGCACCATGACTCTATTTTGCACACGACTTCCTATCGAATCAAAGATCAAACGTTCGATCACGGACCAATAGGATTTTCTCGAGGGTAGTGTTTTTTGGAGAGGAAACTGGGTGTTTCGGTCTTTTCCTCTTTGTTCAGGTGGGGTGGGATATCGCCAGTCGAGAACGACCTTGAATGGCAATCTGAAAGGAAGAGACACCAAAAATGGGTTTTCCTTCGCCGGCAGTCACTTACCCTGCCGAAAATTTATCTGGTCTGAAGATCTTCCGTTCTCTCTCTCCCATTGATTGAGAATTGCTATTTTTACTTCCTTTCGACCTTTGATCGGGAATCCTTCTCTTTCTTTCTTTTTTATTGTTCTTTTATTTACTTTCATCTTTTTCTTTTTCTTTCTTCCCATTTCTTCCTTCTTTTTTTCTTCTCCTTCCCCCATCCCTTTCTTTGGGAAATTGGGTTTTAGCATTCTATTCGCTCTCCCTTGAGGAGATTCCACTGTCCTTTGCTTCGGGGAAGGAATGAGGATTCCTTTTTTACAAGCCAAGGTTCAAAAAGGTCTGAGGTTGTGTTTTAATGGGGTCTTTTATCGTGGGAACCCAATCTTGATATCTGGGGTGAAACAAATTTGGGTGTCAAGGTGTCGATTTCGGGCTGAACTTCCATATTATTCCATAAGGCACGCATGACAATGATGATTTGAAAACAACGTGCAAAATTAGTCATGGCTACAGCCAGGTGGGCACTCAAGCATCCCGTTTATGGCATTGTGATACTACGGTTGGGAATTTACACAGACAGACCCAACGTTTCCCAATTATGTTCTTTTATCAGTTCAATGAATTCATCCATTCTTATCTCGGTTATTCCAGAAAATAAACTCTTAGCATCAGTCCCTTGTTTCCAGAAGATACGTTTGCTCTTTACGAATGATTTATACTTCTTAACTATAACATGTCGATCTTCGCGGTTTTTCTTTCTTTTTCGTTTTTGTTTCATCTTTATATATTCACAAAATTATACACCTATGGTCCTCTATGAAGAAATTTTTCTTTGTATATCTACACTTTTATACATGACAAACTTTTTTTGTATACGCATTGGAACTCTCTCTCTTTACGTCACATGATCAAACCCTATTTACATTCAAAGATATTTTTCGTTTTTCTCCAACGCACACTGATGTGCCATCATTTTCTTCTATTTTCTAAACCCTTTTTGCACCATTTTAATTATTGATTGGTCTTAATTGTCAATTAATTAGGCAGTTTTATTATTTGGGCTCATTTAGCTAATTTGATATTTTTAATCTAATTTCAGGAATTAATGAAACATTGGGCTTAATCCGGATTTTGGTTGTGGACTTGAAGAGGGCAAATAAAGCAGCGCTTACCTTAGTTAATTTCTAATTAGGAAATTTCGCAATTTTATTTTATGTTGTTCAGTGTTTATTTCGTTTTGGACCAGAGTATTGTAATAGGGCCCAGTGACTTTGAGTGACTCTTTTTAAATAGCTGCCTTGGGATTCGTGGAGGGCATTCTATTCTGCTAGGCTATTTTCATTATTCAGAGCTTTGGTTTTAGGTTTTCACGTTTTTCTGTTCCCTTGTTACAGTTTTCGTTCTTAATGCAAATTTTCGTTTTCTGCTTCTAATTACGAGTTCATTCTTGCTTCTTCTTCTACTTTCATTTACGTTTCTGTTCATTTACATTTCTGTTCATTTACGTTCTTGTTCATTTACGTTTCTGCTTCATGTTTCATTTGCGTTTTCTGTTTGAATTCATGGAAGGCTAGATTTTCTGGTGTTGTTTCCTTTTGAGGACGAAGCCCAACTCTCTTTGAGGTTTCGTTTGTAATGTGGTTTCCTGGTAGTTTTCCCTTCACCAGTTATCCCAATTTCGTGAATATTAATCAGTGCATGCTTCGTGTTCGATTAATTGCCTCTGAGCCTAACTTGCGTTCATGCTTAATGGACGAAGGGCTAACTGGTGTATGTGGTGCCTAATCACGTATTGAAAACCCTAAGTTGATTTTCGCTTAGTAAATTGAAATAGGGTTGGATTAAGTGGTTGACTGTTAGGGACGAATTCTCCATAACCCAGGATAAGAGAGTGGCTTCTGAATCAGAGGAAACAACCCGTTTTTAATATTAGTAGTTTCGTATTCCATTTTATTTGTTCTGCTCTTTAATTACCAAACAACCAACCCCCCCCCCCATCGTTACTGTTACTGCAAGTATATTATGAACATTTGGCTTGTCACTGCTCGTTGGGAAACGACCTAGGATCACTTCCTAGTTACTGCATTTTTATGTTTATTTGATTCGGGTACGACCTCGATCACACACCTATGGCTCATACAAAAGTTTCTTTATATACATTCGTTGCTCACACACACAAGAATTTCTCTCCACGCATCACTTACACACACAAAAACTTCTATACACATTTTCCTTTTACATACATGTATATATACAAAAACATTTTTTCGTTTCCTTTATATATGTAGACATTTTATTCACAACACTTCTTTCCTTTTTTATCATGATTTTGGTTCATTTTATTTTTAGGACGACGTTCCTAAATGGAAAACTCCACAAGACTCCGGAATTTCAAAAAATACTATTGACAACAACGAAATAAATATTAACGTAACAGTTCAAACGACATGTATGCACAAAACAAAAGTCAATCAAAATGAAACAAACGTTAGTCCCTCAGTTAAACAAAAGATAGCATACAAATGATAAATGATGGAACATACGAATTTGGGGATCCCACGGTCATGTGGCTCCGCATGCCACCGGGCTCTTGGGTCACGGTAACAAAAAGTGGGGTGGTCGACAAAAGCAGGGCTTTTGCTCCTACGTATCCTCAATTTGTGATGAGGAACTCAGACCTACGTAGTTCTTGATAACTGTGAGACTAAAAATAGTCTCAACGTTTTCTTCACTAAAATGCGAACATGCTTTAGTAAAGAGACAAAAAACTTCCAACTGATCAGAGCATCAAATGTTTTTTGGATGAAAAATGATGTGTCTATCGGGGAAGGAGAGTATGCTGATGAAATTTTCTCATAACCGTAAATGAGATTTTGGATGTTAGCATTTCGTTTCTAAACGACCATTTAGAGGAAACACTGGGTCCAACAAAGATAGGAGAAAATCACTCAAAGTGTATCAATCTCACACAGGTAATTGTTTTATCCTAATTCCGAACCATAGATATGTCATGACTTGATTTTGCAAATCATTTCCTATCAAATCAAAGATTACATGCGTGATCATGGATCAATAGGACTTATTTTGGGAATGGTTTTTAGGTGGGGAATTTGGCTTTGAGTGTTTTTGCCTTTTCCTTTTCTGTTTTTGTTTAGTGCGTGGCGAGAAAGTCGCTAGCACAGGATTTTGTCGACAATCAAAGGGAGAGGACCACTTTAGGTCGTGGTTTCCTTTTTCTTGTTCACTTGGTGACAATTCTGTATTGTTTAGATATTGTCTGGCCCAAAGACCTTTCTTGATGTTTCTTCAGTTTTCTCCCGATCCTTGATCGGGAATTTTCTTTAATTTTTTTTTTTTTGCTTTCTCCCCTTCTTTGATTGGGAATTTTCTCTTTTTCTTCTTTTTTTTGTTTTCTTCCGAGGGCAAGGATTGACATTCTCACCCTGGGTCAAGGTTTATGATAAGTTGGGATTTTGGCTCAAGGCTTGTAGAACGGCTGGTCATGATATATGTCAGGGTTTGGCCAGTGGTTCGGGGATAAAGGGGATGTCCCACATTATTTCTATGATATACATGCAACAATGATGATTAGGAAATTTTATGCAAAACTGGTCATGCATGCACCCATGTGGACACTCAAGCATCAAGTTTTTATGGTCATGTGACACTAGGGCTCAGGATTCATTTTCCCTATTTTAAGTCAACCCAGTGTTTCCAAAATATATTCTTTTATCAAATTGTGCATTCATCCGAGTCTATCTTGAGTGTTCGAAAACTTTTCACAGCATTTACCCTTCAAATGTGTACACACATTTTTTTTCAAAAACTGGTTAAGATCAGTAAAATCTTTCAAAGAAAAGTTGGAAATTATCTCTTTTCACAAGCATGTTGTTTTTTAGCTAGACAACTTTTTATTATATCTTTTTTATTTTCTATTTTTTCTTCCTTCTTATTCTTTTCTTGCTCGCTCTCTTTTTGCTCTTTTTTCTTCCATGAGATATTTTGCTACCTAAACATACGTATATTTTTGTGAAGTATTTTGCTATATACATGCGTGTCCAAGGTATCTTGCTACCTAAACATACATATATACATTTTGTGAGATATTTTTGCTATATACATGCATATCCAAGGTATCTTGCTACCTAAACATACATACATACATATATATATATATATATATATATATATATACATATATATATATATATATATATATATATATATATATATATATATATTGTGATTTATGACTACCTTCCGAGCTTGTGCTTGTTTTATTTAAATTCCTAGGATCATGAGCAACTAGGTGTGTCCTGCTATGACTTGAGAAACAAAAGTGATCAAATAACAAGCAGAGATTTAAAAGGTACTAGGTTGCCTCCTAGTAGCGCTTCTTTAACGTCTTGAGCTGGACGCTTGATGGCTTGTCGGTCACGGACCTAGTACTTTGCTTACCTTTGACTTTGGACTTGGTTGCCTATTGGTCGGTCATGGGTCGTAAGCAACGCTCTAACCTTTTTGTGGATGAGCTGAGGTGAACTCTAGAGGTGATGGCGGTGCGTCTGTTGCCCGCTGCCGGCCATCCCCAGGCTGCTGTGGTGTTTCACCCTACGCCTGCCTGGGGACGCAGTACTTCTTGATGAAAGCTCGATTAGTAGGGGGCCTAATGCCCTTGCTAGAGGTGACAGGCACTCCGTAGAACTGATAGAGACCCGTTTGACAACTCCAAGGCCCTGTTGGACTTCTTTGGGTCCACTGGGTGTCTTGCAGGCGCGATCCCTACAAACAATACATGAAATCAGAAATCAGTTGAGCGATGTGCATACTTACCTATGTCATGATGACGTGACCTTGCCGGGGGAAACGGGCACCCTGTAGGACTACAGAGGCCCGTAACCAGAGCTGGAAACCCCAGGGCCCTGTTGGACTTCTCCGGGTCCACTGGGTGTCTTTGTGGGTGCGATTCTTGCAAACAATAGATGGTATCAGAAATCATTTGAACCATCTGTATACTTACTTATGTCACGATGGCATGACCTCGTTGGGGGAATGGGCACCCTATAGGACTGACAGAGGCCCGTAACCAGAGTTGGAAACCCCAGGGCCCTGTTGGACTTCTTCGGGCCCACTAGGCATCTTGTGGGCGCGATCCCTGCAAACAATAGATGACATCAGAAATCAATTGAACCATGTGCATACTTACCTATGTCATGACGGCACAGACCAACCGATACATCTGCAGGGGGAGATTGGCATTATGGTCGCCGGGCAGAATGTTACTAAATAGCAACGTCATCCATATCCATGTAAAAGTGGTCATGTTGGTGCGCATGATCCACACTCGTCTTTTTGCAGCGGCACGGGTGAAATCTTGCCCTGGTATGCATAGTAGATGCGTGATAGCCTCCCTCTCTGGATGTGCTCGCACAGTTGGTCGCCCTCTAATATCAGGGGGTGGCCGAGGAACTGATAAAAGGAAACTACTGGCCCCCGTAACCGGGAGCGCAAGTCTGAATTAAGCATCTAAGGGCAAAGGACCTTATATTCTCTTAAGGTGTGGATGTGGAGCACACTGAAAATGAGGACGCGTAGCCCTCTAAAGGTGAGGGCGTGCAGCCCTCTACAGGCGAGGACATATAGTCCTCTAAAGGTGATAGGTACTAGTACCCAAGGGTCCACCTTTATGAGAAAGCAAGAGATCGACTCATCGAGAGGGCAGGTCATCCAAAAAGATTGGACACGAGATGTAGGAACTCTATGCAGTTAACATGATTTTTAGGGATGCAGACGCATGCAACCTTTGTTGTGAAATTTGGTAATGCTGACCGCACATGAAACAATGCAATGCAATGACATTCTTTCCCTATTTCGTGTTTTTGATTTTGATTTAATTTTTTTTTTTGAAAACACAGATTGGCTGTCCTTTTGAAAAAGGTGATAATTCATGCAACCTTATCCTATCTTTTGCAAATCTCTCCGGGAACTCCCTCAGAGTGTATATTCTGTTTGATTTAGTCACTTGACCATTTTGGAGTGACGACAATGGAGCCGTTTGACGTTTAATCAATCTATTGAAATTCCAGGGCTTGTCTCCCTTTTTTTTGTTTAAAAATATCGATGGGTGAGAACTTTTGATCTGCCCCTATGTTCACTTGAGGCTCATGCACGATGCCCCTCATTGCCTCAGTGTAAGGCTTTGGGGTACCAATTATTATCTTTCGTCATGACCTTGTAGCTGGGAACCTATTGGGTGAGAACTTCTAATCTGCCCCTAGGTTCGCTTGAGGTTTTTTGCATGGTGCCTTTCATTGCCCCAGTGTAAGGCTTTGAGGTACAATTGTTGTCTTTCGTCATGACCTTGTAGCAAGGAACCTATTGGGTGAGAACTTCTAATCTGCCCCTAGGTTCGTTTGAGGTTTATGCATGGGGCCTTTCATTGCCCCAATGTAGGGCTTTGAGGTACAATCGTTGTCTTTCGTCATGACCTTGTAGCAAGGAACCTATTGGGTGAGAACTTCTAATCTGCCCCTAGGTTCGTTTGAGGTTTATGCATGGGGCCTTTCATTGCCCTAGTGTAGGGCTTAGAGGTACCAATTGTTGTCTTGTTTTCACAACCTCGCAGTGAGGAAGAATGAAAGATGCAGTTGATTCTTGCAAAAAGAATTTACCAAGGACGAGAAATATTTGAAGGATCTTTCAGTTGATGGATTAAGTCAAATGACTCCTATGTAGAAGCAAGATGTTTTGATGTCTTGATGATGCTAAAGGATCAAGTGCTTCTAAGTTTTACTCAAGACAAGAATCCAAGAAAATCAAGATATATGATCAAGTTGATCTCTAGAATCTTTAGGAAGAAGTTTCCAAATTGAAAATACAAAAGGTTTGACCAAAGAATTCTATCATTTCAAATTGAGATTTGCTCTCTGGTAATCGATTACCAGCAGTTGAAAATGTTTTAATTCAAATTTTTAAAACCTGTAATCGATTACACAAGTCTTGTAATTGATTACCAGAGGGGATTTTCAGAATATAATTCCCAAGAGTCACACCTATTCAAATTTTTTATGAATGACCATCAAAGGTGACTTGGAAACACGAACTTAAAGGGAGTTTTCATTGCCCAAAAAGTTTTATCCTCTTAAAAGATTAAGAGTTTTTCTGAACTGAAATATTTTATCCTCTCAAAAAGATTCCTTGGTCAACCACTTGCATATTCAATAAGGAATTTTGATTGATCTTCATTGTACAATCTATCTCTTTTAAGAGAGATCTCTTCTTCTCTTCTTCTTATTTCTGAAAAGGGATTAAGAGACCGTGGGTCTCTTGTTGTAGAGGATTCTTGACCACAAGGGAAGGGTTGTCCCTGTGTGGTTCAGACTTTGTAAAAGGAGTTTTACAAAGAGAGTGGAAAATCTCAAGTGGGTTGCTTGAGGACTGGACGTAGGCACGGGAAGTGGCCGAACCAGTATAAATCAGGTTTGCATTCCTCTCTTCCCTTAAACTTCTTTTATTTATTGCCATTTATCTTTTGCTTTAAAGAAGTTTATTTTGAATTGTCTTTTGAGTAATTCATGTTAAGGGTGCATTGTTAATCCAAAAAGAGAGAGTGAAAGTTTAATTGGGGAATAGTCTTCGTATCTTAATTCAACCCCCATTTTTCTTAAGTTAACTGAGGCCATTTGTCCAACATCCTATTCTTGATAACTCACTTCTCTCTAAAACGACAAACTTTCCAGGATGATAAAATGAGGTCACATGAACGTCTTGAAAACACAGTCAATCAAATGCTTTTTTTTTTATTTTGAAACTTATTTGTTTTGAACTTTACACGTTGTTTTACGGCAGCCCCACCAACGTGCAAGACGAGTAATCTCTGATTGAATGGTCTTGGAAGTCCAAACTCAGGAGCACAGGTTGCTTGAGCAAATGGACCAATGGCTTGCACTCAATTCTGGTGAAAGTTGAAAATCCTGATGAGTCATTAGAGACATCTAACAACAGCTTTCAAAATTGCCCCATGTGTGGCATCTCTTGTTAATGTCAGGATTTACATGCGATTCTCCTCAAATTTCAGCCAGCCCGCATCAATTAGACCTTGCACCTTACGCTTCAGGCCCCTACAATGCTCAATGGAATGCCCCGGGGCTTCTCCGTGACAAGCACACGTTGCGTTCGAGTCGTATTCTCGGAGAAATGGAGGTTGATGAACCTTGGTTGGGGTTATGGCTACCATTGAATTATCAAGTAGATATGGGAGCAAGTCAGCATAGGACATTGGAATTGGGGTGAATTCTACAGGCTTTCTCGCTGCAAAATTCATTCCTTGGTTGGTGCTCTTGGTTTGTGCTAAAGGTGATGTTCGTCATTGGAAGTGCGGAAGACAGACTTTATGGTTGTTTTAGGGATGGCCTTTGTGGATAACTGGGCGGTGGGTAAGGAGAAGGTTGGTTATTGGCTGAGTAATGACATTGTTGGGTTGGTGGGAAACTTGGCTGTATAGGAATGGCAGTCACAGCACGGGCTTCTCCTTCATCCTCACCCTCTTTATTTGCCGCAGCTTTTTTTGCATTTATCAAAGCAAGATGATCAGATTTGCCTCTTTTCAGACCCACTTTGATCCTTTCGTCGGTGAAGACCATATCATCAAAGCTTGAAGGTGTGCAGCCCACCATTTTCCATAGTAGAATACTAGTAATGTGTCTACTATCATTGTCATCATTTTTTCGTCATTGAGGTGCCACTTGAGCTGCCAGGTCTCTCCACCTTTGGGTGTATTCTTTGAAAGATCTGTGCCCCTTTTTGCACATGTTCTGTTGTTGCATCCTATCCGGAACCATATCAAACTTGTACTGATACTGCCTAATGAAGGCAACCATTAGGTCCTTCCAAGAGTGGACTCGAGAAGGTTCTAGGTTAGTGTACCAGGTAACAGCTACCCCAGTAAGATTTTCTTGGAAGGAATGTATCAGCAGTTCCTCATCTTTTGCGCATGCCCCCATCTTCCGATAATACATCTTTAGATGGTTCTTGGGGCAAGTAGTCCCCTTGTACTTGTCAAAGTCCAGCACCTTGAACTTGGGAGGGGTGATGATATTGGGTTCTAGGAACAACTCTTTTAGGTTAGCAAAGGCATAATCTTCACCTCCTTCAATGGCCCTGAGCATTTCCTCTAAATGATCCAACTTTTCCATTTCTGCCATAGCACGAGGGTTTTTACTTGTTGTGGAATGCAAGAGGTGTAGCTGGGGGTGATACTAAGGGCCTTCCGAAGTGTTTTCAAGGGGTATACCACTAACTGCTTGCCCTTCACTGGCATATCCGAGCCAAGGCTCGAAGTCGGCTAGATTGTGATGGGGAATTTCATGTGTCTCCCCCACGGTTTAAGAGACATGTGCATGATCAGTTTGGGGTTGCTGGCTCTCAATGGGTATAGGAGTGGAGTTATTGACATTCTTATTGGGAGTGTACGCCACATTGGGTGGCGTATAGTTGAGAGGCAAGCCATATGGCGGGAAGGCGTGCTCATTTTGAATTTGCACATCATGGGGGCCGCCCGTACTTCCCAAATCTTTGCCTACCATATCTGAGGTTGGATGATTCATTTGGTTGATGCCGGATGGGGACGTCGGGTTCACCTTAGCAACAACGCTGGTAGCGGCAATTGCAACCGCATTGGCTTCCATTATCTTCTTCACACTCATCATGGCCTCCATCATTGCGGCCATTTGCTCTTTCATGGCCTCCATGTCGGCCTCCATCTACTCTTGTACCTCCTCCGCTTTACCCATTACTCTAGCTCTAGCAAAGGTACAGTGACGGCACCGTAAAGCATGTTTTTTTTTTCTTTTTTATAACAATGATTAGGTTCTCTTTTTCTTTTCAAGGAAAGAATGCAATGAGCAATGCAACCAATGAAAAACATGGATGTATGCGAATGATGCACAATTGAAGTATTGCGAATTTTTACACAGGATATGGGGTTGAATCAATTTAGATTTTCAACATGGTCCATGACATCTCCGTCAAGGTGAAACTGGAAGTAACAGGGACATCGACAGCCCTAAATGTGTTTGGCAGTAGACGAAGGAGCGATGTAACACGATCCATCTTTTGCCCCAATTTTTTGCAAGATGGTTACTTCCATACTTCGACTTGACTCGATGAACCTTTTCGTAAAAGCACAAGCTTGGTTCAACCCCATAACCCAGGGAATGGAAATTTTGATCGCGAACACTTCATCAACAATTCATAGGGATGCAAGACTCGGGAATATGCATGCTATGCATGGAAAATGCAATTATGAGATTGAGATGCCCGAAGAAACATCCTTTCTTAGTTAACCATGCATTAGGTACCATGTTCAATCATTTTGTTTTTAAGTTTGTGTTTTTTTTTTAATTTTAGAAATGGGTTTATGATCCCAACATGGTTGGCTCATGGTACCGAATATATGCAACTAAGAATGCAGCGTGAATTTTCGCACTTTCTTTTTTGTTTGTTTTTGTTTTGTAAAGGAAAATACAAGGATCATGTATGAGCAAACATGTAGAACAAAAAGTATGTTGAACGCATATGCATGATGATGCAATGACTCATGCAAAATGGGAATGTGATAATGGACAAATGCAGGAACGATATGTTCATTATGATGCTGAAGAGATGTTTATGCGGTGCATGATATGAATGCATTTACGGACACGAGAGCCCAGAAAATTATCTCTCCTTATTGCGCATTTGGGGGGCGCAGTGCCCCATGTGTGCAGTTAAGAAGACGATATGGATCTTCCGGCTTCCCATGACAAAAGACGAGACCCACATACAACGCATGTGTGATGGTATGATGTAGATGCGCATGCATGAAATGGAAAGAAAACAACACAAAGGGGTAATTCACACATACGAGACTGCAGAGATCCAACTTTAATGCTACGTTTTGGGCATGATGGCGCCTCAACGTAGTATTAAAAAGGTTACGTATTACTCTAAAGAAACCAAACATCACTAGCAAAACTATAAACTAGTGCTATTTACCAAAAACTGCATGAGAACGAATGGCACGGAGCGTGTTTGCTCTTTGCCCCTATTTGGGAACCTATAGGACAATATCTAGGGGTCTCTAATAACTACTCCCCAACAATTCATAACTCACACGGCTGTTTTCTAGATGTATCATCACTCAAGATAATAATATTGTGGCGGTATGGAATACCAGCGACAACACATTATAAAGAGAGAAAGCTCTAGATGAGGTTTCACTATTATCAAGCAAGTCGGAGACCTAGCATGATGATAGATTCACCTCCACTCCTTAAATTCCCATGAACCCAGGTATAGGGCCCATTTTTTACTCAAACCCGTGGGTGCTTAGAATGCAGTGTAAAGAATGCGAAATATACAGCAATTATTTACATTTTACACAGTTCAACAAATGCACACACGAAGTTTCACAAATCCACAATTCCTTAAAATAGGCCTAACTCACAAAAATAGTCCCCAGTGGAGTCGCCAACTGTCGCAACGTACCCTTCGCGGGCGAGCGAGGGCGAGGCTCACGGGTGCGCTTTCCAAAGGAGGAAAGATGCGCGGAGTCGCCACCAACGTTTATTTGTGGAAAACGTCGGAAAAACTGAAGGAAACCGGTCAAAATGAAAATTCTAAGTTCGGGAGTTGTATTTACGCTCGAGGAAGGTATTAGCACCTCTCACGTTTGTCTCAAAGGACAACAGCCTATTTTTTAGAATTGTGGAAATTGTGTTACCTTAACTTTTATTTCTTTTTATTTTTTGAGGTCGACAAAAGCGGGGCTTTTGCTCCTACGTACCCTCCACCGAAGAGGAAATCAGACCTACGTAGTTCTTTCTTATGCGTGAATCAAGTGATTCTTTTACTTGAAGGGCGATCATTTTAAGGCGTTGGACCTTAAAAATGATCCATTTCACTTAGTAAGAAACTGAAATGATAAACTTTCAAAAACATATTTTTGTGGACAAGCTTGACTAGGCGAGTTGATTTTAGCCTTAGTTTCACTTTAGTTATTAGTCAATTCAATTAAGAATGAGAAATCCCAAAGAGAAAACGTCCGATTGATTTTTTGCTTTATTTTCCTAAAATATATTTTTTATTATTATTTTACCTCTTTTTTTATTTCCAACGTGGTTACGGCACGACCAAACGGTCGGAATTCATTTTAACTAAAATTAACGGATGATACAATTCAAACGATCGGTGGAAATTTATTTTATTTTTAGATTAGGCGAGAAATGACTTAAATAAATGACTTAAGCACGTCAAAAGGGGGTATAGAAAGTGAATGAAAACGAGAATAAAAATACATGAAACAAAATGTGGACCACCACGGGTACATAGAATGAATTGAAAAGCTCGGTTTGAAGTACTTACCCGTTGAAGACTGAAGAAAACGAAGAACGAATGATGAATGTTGAAGAACGGTCGAGAATCTTCGCGTAATTACTCACGGAAACGTTACGGAAGCGCCTCGGCTTGGATTTTCTTCACGGAAATAATTTTCCTCAGCAATTTCGAGAGAATAAAAAGTGCCAAGAAGGCTGAACCCCTTCTCCCTTCACTCCTCCTCCTATTTATAGCAAAATAGGGGAGGAGCTTGCCACCCAGCTCGCCCAGGCGAGCAAGGTTGCTTCCCCCAGAAGCAACAGCCTTCTGGAGGAAGAATCTGGAAGGCCCAACTGGGCCTGATTGCTATTTGTACCCCCCTTTTTACTAAATACACCCCCTACCTTTTTTTGGTAATTCTTTTTCCGTAATGCTACGAAAATTTATGAATTTCGTAACGATACTTATTTTCCTTCTTCAAGGTTACGAGTCCTTACGGATTATGTATTTACTCTTTTTTGGCTTTCGAAGAAGTTACGAAAACTCACGGATTGCGAAAAATACCTCCTTTCGATTTCCGTCACATCACGAAATTTTCACGGATCGCGTAAGCCTGCTTCCTTTTGATTTTCGGCACGTCTCGGGACTTCACATATTGTGCAACAAAGGGTGCCAAATATCTCGAAGCGGCCAATCAATGGTTGTATATCATCAAATTATAATCCCCGGACGAAATTAGGGTATGACAAATGCAATTTTACGTTTTCTGCTTCTAATTACAATTTCGTTCTTGCTTCTTCTTCTACTCTCATTTACGTTTCTGTTTCATTTACATTTCTGTTCATTTACGTTTCTGCTTCATGTTTCATTTGCGTTTTCTATTTGAATCCATGGAAGGCTAGATTTTCTAGTGTTGTTTCCTTTTGAGGATGAAGCCCAACTCTCTTTGAGGTTTCGCTTGTAATGTGGTTTCCTGGCAATTTTCCCTTCACCAGTTATCCCAAATTCGTGAATATTAATCAGTGCACGCTTCGTGTTCGATTAATTGCCTCTAAGCCTAACTTGCGTTCATGCTTAATGGACGAAGGGCTAACTGATGTATGTGGTGCCTAATCACGCATTGAAAATCCTAAGTTGATTTTCGCTTAGTAAATTGAAATAGGGTTAGATTAAGTGGTTGACTGTTAGGGACGAATTCTCCATAACCCAGGATAAGAGAATGGCTTCTGAATCAGAGGAAACAACCCGTTTTTAATATTAGTAGTTTCGTATTCCAGTTTACTTGTTCTGCTCTTTAATCACAAAACAAACAAACCCCCCCCCAATCGTTACTGTTACTGCAAGTATATTATGAACATTTGGTTTGTCACTGCTCGTTGGGAAACGACCTAGGATCACTTCCTAGTTACTGCATTTTCATGTTTATTTGATTCGGGTACGACCTCGATCAATCTGTCATACCCTAATTTTGTTCGAGGACCTTTGCTTGGTGGTATGCAACTTTCATTTAACCATTTTGAGGTACTTGGCACCCATCGTCAGGCAATTTGTGAAGTTTCGTGACATGCCAGAACTCAAAAGGAAGCATCGTTGCACAATTCGTGAGGTTCTGTAACATTCCGTAAGTCAAAAAGGGGATGATTATGTAATCCGCAAGGTTCCGTAACATTACAGAAAGAAAACAGGTATCGTTACAAAATTTGTAAGTTTCCGTAACTTTACGAAAAAGAATCACCAAAAAAAAGGGCAGGGGTGTATTTAGTAGAAATGGGGGTGCAAATAGCAATCAGGCCCACTTGGGCCCTCCAGAAGATTCCTCCAGAAGGCGGTTGCTTCTGGAGGAAGTCACCTTGCTCAGCTGGGCGAGCTGGGTGGTAAGCATCTCCCCCATTTTGCTATAAATAGGGGGAGAAATGAAGAAGGATTTCGTTCAGCCCTCCTGGTAATTCAAGAATCACTTGAAATTAGTGGAAAAAATTGGTTCCGTGAAGAAAATCCGAGCCGACGCGCTTCCGTAAGGTTTCCGTGGGGATTTTTGCGAAGATTTTCAGCCGTTCTTCGACGTTCTTCGTTCGTTCTTCATCGTTCTTCGGTCTTCAACGGGTAAGTTTCCAAATCGAGCTTTTCAATTCATTCTATGTACCCGTGGTGGTCCCCATTTGTTTTTACGTGCTTTTTATTTTCATTTTATTTACTTTCCGTACCCCCTTTTGACGTGCTTTAGTCATTTGCTTAAGTCATTTTCTCATCTAATCAAAAAATAAAATAAATTTACACCGATCATTTAAATTGTAATATCCCGCGAGTCACGCATCGCCCTCCCGCCGAAGGGTAGGTTGCGACAGTTGGCGACTCCACTGGGGACCTATTCTTCGAGAGTTAGGCCATTTAATCTTGTGCGATGTTTTATCATGACTTTCTCCTTTGTTGGTTTCCCTTTATTTGTTTTATGTTCTTGTGTATAAACTCTTTGTTGCTTTTAGTGCGTTTTAAATGTATGCGTGAGGTAAATATTTATTCATTTGATGCACATAAACACCAACACTATTTGCACACACTGTGAGTTGAAAAAAGGCCCTATACCCGGGTTCATGGGAACATAAGGAGTGGAGGTGAATCTGTGATCATGCTAGGTCTCCGACATGCTTGATTACAGTGAACCCTCATCTAGAGTTTTCCCCTTTGAAAATGTATTGTTGCTAGTAGTCCCTACTGCTGCAATATGTTCTTCGAAGGGGATGATACCTCTAGAGACCTTCAAGAGAGATATGACCACCTTGGGAATTATCACTAAAAACCTTGTTAGCTCCCTCCCATATAGGTCCCTTGAATAGGGGCACGGAGCGGACACGCTGCGTGCCATTTTTCACACTGCCATGCATAAGTGTCACGTACCCTTTTGCTTATATTTTGTGAATATTGTCATACTATACATTCCCGCGTTGCGCCTTTCGCATATTCATCACGCACATTGGAAAACCAACGGACGGTCCGTGTCACCTTCTTTAATACATACGTCGGGCACTTTGCTACCCCAAGATGTTGTATCTAAGAAGGAGACAATTTCCCGGGCTCCCGTGTTCATAAATTGCATTCGTGTCATATGCATTTCCTCATGCCTTCATCCATTCCACCCATGATAGATGTTGGAGTTTTGATTCGCGCCGATTTTTGTTCACTTTAGTAAAACATGGGATCAAGTCAAATGCCTTCGCTTAAAAAGAGATTCTATCAAGTCAAGGTTAAGAGCCTAGGGATCACCAGTCTAAAGGAGTTAGGGTAGTTGATGGGTCAGCTCCAACGGCAAGCTTTTCGCAAAGCTTACGGTAAAATCTGGGACCTAGCCATGATAGAAGTCTCTATAGAGGCCATTGCCTCCCTCGCCCAGTATTATGATCAGCCGTTGAGGTGCTTCACCTTTGGGGACTTCCAGCTATCACCCATGGTGGAAGAATTTGAAGAGATCCTAGGATGCCCTCTAGGGGGGAGGAAACCATACCTCTTCACAGGGTTCTATCCCTCATTAGCTAGAATTTCCAAGATGGTCCAAATCTCGGCGCAGGAATTAGACCACAGGAAGCAAGTCGAAAATGGGGTGGTCGGAATACCGAGAAAATATTTGGAGGTAAAAGCAAGAATCTTGGCAGATAAAGGCGAGTGGGTCCCATTCATAGATATTCTCGCACTGTTGATTTTCGGGGGAGTCCTCTTTCCGAACGTGGATGGGTTGGTGGACCTGGCAGCGATCGACGCTTTTCTCGCCTATCATAACCACAAGGAAAGCCCGGTTGTCGCTATGCTAGCCGATCTATACGACACCTTCGACCGAAGATGTGAAAAGAGCAATACAAGGATTGTTTGTTGTACTCCAACTCTTTATGTATGGTTAGTCTCACACCTTTTTCGCCAAGAAGTGAGGCATGCTTGCCCGTTAGAAAGCCACCGTTCATGCACAGAGAAAGGAAGGGCGAATTGGGATCAACTCTTAGCAAGCAAAGAAGGAGCATCTGTCAACTAGTTCCCTCGATGGAAGGAAGGAAGAACCGGAGTTCTTATTTCATGCGGAGGATTTCCAAATGTTCCCTTGATGGGGACAAGGGGTTGCATCAGCTACAATCGCGTTCTTGCTATAAGACAACTTGGCTATCCTATGAGAGGAGCACCACTAAAGGAAGAGATCGTGCCTGTCATTTCACGAGGTTTTAAGACCAATGTGGAGACACTTTAGAAGGTCCGCAAGGCATGGGAGGTGTTGCAAAAGAAAGACAAGGAACTCAGAGGCAGTAACAATGGGCCTATCGGTGGCTACCATGAGTGGTTAAAAGCCCACGTGCAAGGTTTGGATTGGCTCCCAGGTCTGAGAACCACTAAAAGGGAGGAAGATGAGGCACCGGAGGAAGATGAAGAGGTGCAGGCCCTTAGGACAGAACTCAAGCAAGTTCAAACAGTCAAAGAAAGGTTCAAATCTGCAGCTCTTAAAATCCGAAAGGAGAATGCCAAACTGAGAGATGTAAATATAGCTACCACCAAGGCTTTGGAACAAGAGACCAAAAGGGCCCGTAGGGAAGAACATGGCCGGAACAAGTTCCGAGGGGCTCTATGGGGTAGTAACAGCGAACTTAAACATCGAAGAGAAGAAAGGGACCAATTGCGAGTAGACGGTTTGATCTCGAAAGAAGAATTGAAGGCTTGCTCGAGGTCCAAGAGAAGTTTGTCTCAGCGGTTGTGCGAGACAAAGACCAACATGTTAGCTATCATCACCAAGTATCAAGAAGAACTAAACCTAGCCACAGCCCATGAGCATAGGGTGGCGGATGAGTATGCCCAAGTGTACGCAGAGAAGGAGGCTAGAGGAATGGTGATCGACTCGTTACACCAAGAGGCAACCATGTGGATGGACCGATTTGCTTTTACCTTGAACGGGAGTCAAGAACTTCCCCGATTACTAGCCAAGGCCAAAGCAATGGCGAACATCTACTCTGCCCCCGAGGAAATCCATGGACTTCTCAGCTATTGTCAGCATATGATAGACTTAATGGCCCATATAATTAGGAACCGCTAGGGAATTTGTATTGTCACTCAAATCTTGACTAGTCATAACCTTTTTGAATGAAATGAGTTTATCCCATGTTTCTACTCCAAAAAGTCGATGCGAATCAAATCACTCCTGCATTTTATCTCTAAACATGCATTCATAATTTTTTGCCTACTCCTCACGTTTGGTTTTTCTAGGAAGAACACCATAACTAAACGCGCCACAAGGCATCCCTATCGCACCAGATCCAAATCTAGAATGATGGGTGATCAAGAGGAGACACAGGAACAGATGAAAGCCGACATGTCGGCTCTAAAAGAACAAATGGCTTCCATGATGGAGGCCATGTTAGGAATGAGGCAACTCATGGAGAAGAACGTGGCCACCGCTGCCGCTGTCAGTTCGGCTGCTGAAGCAGATCCGACTCTCCTAGCCACCGCGCACCATCCTCCCCCAAATAAGCTAGGACGAGGAAGGAACACACTGGGGCACAACAACAACCCCCATTTGGGATACAACCGAGCGACTTACCCTTATGGATTGCCGCCTAATTACTCGCCACCAGTCATGCAAGATGATGCGGGTCATATCTCTTCTCCCATCCTTGAAGGGGAGCCTCCTCAACAGCCCGAAGAGGTCCACGAAGATCCTCAAAACTATGCCCGAAGGGATGTCGAGTTCTATCCCCCGATCCCCGAGGGGCCGGCACCCAACACGTTGCCTCAGCCCAACCTCATGGCACAACCAATAGTTTTGTCCATGGAAGGACCGCCCCCGGCAATTGAAGAAAGGAGGATTCTCGATCTCCTTGAGGAGAGATTGAGGGCCGTGGAAGGATTTGGTGACTATCCGTTCGCAGACATGACGGATCTCTGCTTGGTACCCGATGTTGTTATCCCTCCAAAATTCAAAGTACCGGACTTCGACAAGTATAAAGGGACGACTTGTCCCAAGAACCATCTCAAGATGTATTGTCGCAAGATGGGCGCACACTCTAAGGATGAGAAGCTATTAATACATTTTTTTCAAGATAGCTTGGCCGGAGCCGCGGTGGTTTAGTACACTAATCTGGAAGCTTCCCGTATCCGTACTTGGAAGGACCTGATTACAGCCTTCCTAAGGCAATATCAGTATAATTCGGATATGGCTCCCGATTGCACTCAGCTACAGAATATGTTCAAGAAAGAAGGGGAAACCTTTAAAGAATACACACAGCGGTGGAGAGACCTGACAGCACAAGTAGCCCCTCCCATGGTCGAAAGAGAGATGATCACTATGATGGTAGATACCTTGCCAGTGTTCTACTATGAGAAGTTGGTAGGTTACATGCAATCCAGCTTCGCGGACCTAGTGTTCGCCAGGGAGAGAATTGAAGTAGGGTTGAAGAGAGGAAAATTCGATTATGTTTCCTCTACAAGTGCCAATGCTAAAAGGGTCGGAACAACTGGGGCAAAAAGGAAAAGGGAGATGCCCACGCCATCACTTCGGCGCCCGCGTGGGTTAAACCCCCGTAGACATCTCATGGTATGCATCAGTACGCTCAACATCATCCGAGCTTCTCGGCTCACGCCGGGAATTCCTCTAATTCAGCACCCATGCAGCCTAAGGCACCCATTCAGAGGGAGGCCCCCCAAGTTCCAACTCCAACCACGACTCGCCCGGCCGGCAATTCCAACGCAATGAGGAACTTTCCCCCGATGCCAATTCAAGAATTCACCCCACTCCCAATGACGTATGAAGACCTCCTGCCGTCCCTCATCGCCAACCAACTGGCCGTAATAACTCCCGGGAAGGTCTTCCAACCCCCTTTCCCAAAGTGGTATGATCCTAATGCAACTTGCAAGTACCATGGGAATACCCCGGGGCATTCCATCGAAAAATGCTTGGCCCTTAAATACAAGGTCCAACATTTGATAGATGCTGGATGGCTGCCGTTCCAAGAGGATCGGCCCAACGTGAAAACCAACCCGCTCGCCAATCATGGAGGGGGGGCGGTTAACGCCATTAGGTCAGATAGGCCCCGCCGGTCTAAACCTTTAAAGGATGTGGCAACCCCTAGGAGGTTTATCTTTGAGGCCCTACAAAAGGGAGGTGTGATTCCCCATGGTGGGCATAAGGAGGATTCTTGTTTGCTGCATTCCGGCGAGCTGCATAACATGGAAACGTGTTTGGAAGTGGAGGAATTGTTACAGCAGATGATAGATCAAGGTCGACTGGAAGTCGACAGTGAGGGAAGAGAAGAGCAGCATATATGCATGCAGTCCACGGAGGAGAGCAGTCTTGCAAAGCCCAAACCTTTGGTGATATATTTCACCAAGGGCGCAGCTTCGCAAAAACCCCGACACCCCTTGGCACCTAAGCATATCCCTTTTCCATACCAAAATAGCCACGCAGTCCCATGGAAGTACACACCTCCGAACAAAGAGGAAGAAGAAACCACCGACATTAGTTCATTGTCGGCCAAAGTAACCAATATCACGGGGCTGAGCGGTGTGACCCGCAGCGGTCGTGTATTTGCGCCCCCCGACCTACAGATTCAGCCCACGAACGTCAAGGGGAAGGCAAAGGTGGTGGAAGAACAAGATGATAAAACCCCCCACACTCCGAACGAGGATATTCCGGCAAAAGGTCTTCCAGAGAAAAGGGATGGTTATGGCAAGAAGGAGGTGTCACTAGAGGAAGCCAGCGAGTTTCTCCGCATAATTCAGCAGAGCGAATTCAAGGTTATTGAGCAACACAACAAAACCCTGGCCAGGGTCTCACTGTTGGAATTACTCATGAGCTCGAAACCTCATCGGGCTTTGCTTGTAAAGGTTTTGAACGAGGCCCACATGGCCCAAGATATCTCTGTCGAAGGCTTCGGAGGGCTTGTTAATAATATCACCGCCAACAACTATCTCGCTTTTGCCGAAGAAGAGATCCCTGCCAAGGGGAGAGGGCATAATAAAGCTTTGCACGTATCGGTCAAGTGTATGGACCACGCTGTAGCCAAGGTGCTCATCGATAATGGTTCCAGTTTAAACGTGATGCCCAAGAGCACTTTGGAGAAATTACCATTCAATGCTTCCCACCTAAAGCCAAGTTCCATGGTGGTTCGTGCCTTCGACGACACCCGCCGAGAGGTTAGGGGAGAGATCGGCCTCCCTGTACAGATAGGTCCTCACACCTGTCAAGTTACCTTCCAAATAATGGATATTAACCCCCCTGACAGCTGCCTGTTGGGGCGCCCGTGGATCCACTCGGTGGGAGTTGTTCCCTCTACACTCCACCAAACGTTGAAATTCGTAGTGGAAGGGCATCTGGTCATCGTATCAGGCGAGGAAGACATCTTGGTAAGCTGCCCATCCTCTATGCCTTAGGTGGAGGCCGCAGAGGAGTCGTTAGAAACCGCTTTCCAGTCTTTCGAGGTGGTAAGCATTTCCTCTGTGGATTCCCTCTCTAGGCAAGCTTGACTGTCCGATGCAGCAGTAATGATGGCCCGAGTGATGTTGGGGAGTGGTTACGAGCCCAGAATGGGTTTAGGCAAGGAAAACGGCAGCATAACTAGCCTGATAAACGCCAAAGGAAATCGTGGGAAGTATGGGTTAGGCTATAAACCCACTCAGGCAGATATAAAGAGAAGCATTGTGGAAAGGAAAAGCGGAAGTCAAGGTTCGCGGTTGAGACAAGAAGGCGAAGAAAGCCCACCCTGCCACATAAGTAGGAGCTTTATAAGCGTAGGTCTAGGGGACGAAGGTCAAGTCATTGCAATATACAAAGATGATGTTCCGAGTGCATTGAATTTGGTACGACCGTGCCCTCCTGATTTCCGACTAGGAAATTGGCAAGTGGAGGAGCGCCCGGACATTTACGCAACAAGCATAATGTAAACCTTTACGGTTTTAAAAGCTCTATAGTTGGGCCTAGGATTTAGAGTTTTCTTTTGTTAAGGCTTTATGTCTTTTGCTCTTGAATATATAATACAAGGATCTTTCTTCATCTGTTCCTACGTCTCTACCCATTCTCATCCATTTGCATGTTTACTTCTTTATATTTAATGGCAGATCCAACGACGAGTCCCTCGAAGGTACTAATACCTGGGACCCGCCTATCGACTTCAAGCAAGAAACGAGTCAAACAGAGGATGAAGAAAACGAGGATGTGGGACTTCCCCCGGAGTTAGAAAGGTTAGTCGCTCATGAGGAACAAGAAATAGGGCCTCATCAAGAAGAAACAGAACTAGTAGACTTGGGAGCTGACAGTGGAAAAAGGGAAATAAAGATAGGCACGGGTATTATCGCACCTATCCGTGAAGAATTAATAACCCTGCTAAGAGACTACCAAGACATCTTTGCTTGGTCGTACCAAGATATGCCCGGTTTAAGTTCTGACATTGTACAGCACCGATTACCCCTAAATCCCGAGTGCTCCCCGGTAAAGCAGAAACTGAGAAGGATGAAGCCTGAAACATCCTTGAAAATAAAAGAAGAGGTGAAGAAGCAATTTGACACTGGTTTTCTAGCAATCGCTCAGTACCCAGAATGGGTTGCCAACATTGTACCAGTCCCTAAGAAGGATGGGAAGGTACAAATGTGTGTGGATTATCGGGACCTGAATCGGGCCAGTCCCAAGGACAATTTCCCGTTGCCACACATTGATATCCTCGTAGATAATACGACCAATTTCGCTTTATTTTCCTTCATTGATGGTTTCTCCGGTTACAATCAGATAAGAATGGCGTCGGAGGATATGGAAAAGACCACCTTCGTAACCCTGTGGGGAACATTCTGTTATAAGGTGATGTCTTTTGGACTCAAGAATGTCGGGGCAACTTATCAACGGGCTATGGTAGCTTTGTTCCATGATATGATGCACCAAGAGATCAAGGTCTACGTGGACAACATAATTGCTAAATCTAAATCCGAGGAAGAACACCTTGTCAACCTACGGAAGTTGTTTGAAAGGCTTAGGAAGTACCAATTGAGGTTGAACCCTGCTAAGTGTACCTTTGGGGTCAAGTCAGGGAAATTGCTTGGTTTCATCGTAAGCCAGAAAGGGATAGAGGTAGACCCCGAAAAGGTGAAGGCCATCCTTGAGATGCCGGAATCCCGTACTGAGAGGCAAGTCCGAGGTTTCCTCGGACGCTTGAATTACATCGCCAGATTCATATCACAGCTCACCGCCATTTGTGAGCTGTTGTTCAAACTCTTACGCAAAAACCAAACTGACCGCTGGAATGAGGATTGCCAAGAGGCTTTTGGAAGGATCAAGAAGTGTCTCATGAATCCTCCTGTGCTTATGCCACCGGTACCTGGAAGGCCTCTCATCTTGTACATGACAATCTTGGACGAATCAATGGGATGTATGCTAGGGCAACATGACGAATCCGGAAAGAGAGAGCATGTTGTCTACTACCTGAGTAAGAAGTTCACGGCTTGTGAAATGAATTACTCCTTGCTCGAAAGAACGTGTTGTGCTTTAGTATGGACATCCCATCGCCTAAGGCAGTACATGCTGAGTCATACTACCTGGTTGATATCCAAGATGGACCCGGTTAAGTATATCTTTGAAAAGCCAGCTCTCACGGGACGAATCGCTCGGTGGCAAGTCCTGCTATCCGAGTTTGATATAGTTTATGTCACCCAAAAGGCGATAAAAGGAAGCGCCTTAGCAGATTATTTGCCTCAGCAGCCTCTTAACGACTATCAGCCCATGCATCCTGAGTTCCCGGATGAGGACATCATGGCCTTGTTTGAGGAAAAATTAGACGAAGATCGGGACAAATGGACCGTATGGTTTGACGGAGCGTCGAATGTTCTAGGCCATGGCATTGGAGCAGTATTGATCTCTCCGGATAATCAATGTGTACCTTTCACAGCCAGGCTAGGATTCGACTGCACCAACAACATGGCCGAGTATGAAGCATGTGCCCTGGCCGTCCAGGTAGCGATTGACTCAGATGTCAAGCTACTCAAGGTGTATGGGGACTCAGCGTTGGTGATCCATCAGCTGAGAGGGGAATGGGAAACTAGAGACCCCAAGCTGATACCCTACAAAGCCTATATCAAGGAGTTGACTAATTCCTTTGATGAAATCTCCTTTCATCATGTTCCCCGGGAGGAAAATCAAATGGCGGATGCGCTTGCTACTTTGGCATCCATGTTCCAGCTAACGCCACATGGGGATCTACCATACATCGAGTTCTGGTGTCGTGGTAAACCCGTGCATTGTTTCCAGGTGGAAGAGGAACGGGACCGTAAGCCTTGGTATTTCGATATCAAGCAATACGTCGAAAGCAAAGAGTACCCACCGGAGGCCTCCGACAATGATAAAAGGACGTTGAGAAGGTTGGCGGCCGGTTTCTTCGTGAGCAGGAGCATACTATATAAAAGAAACCACGACATGATTCTCCTGCGATGCGTGGATGCCAAAGAGGAGAACCACATGATCGAGGAAGTCCACGAGGGTTCGTTTGGAATGCACGCCAATGGGCATGCTATGGCCAGGAAAATCTTGAGGGCAGGTTATTACTGGCTCACCATGGAAAGTGACTGCTGCGTCCATGTAAGGAAATGCCACAAGTGTCAAGCGTTCGTAGACAATGTCAATGCTCCGCCACATCCTCTGAATGTCATGACCACACCGTGGCCCTTTTCCATGTGGGGAATAGATGTAATTGGAGCCATAGAGCCCAAAGCTGCAAATGGACATCGTTTCATCCTAGTGGCGATCGATTACTTCACTAAATGGGTCGAAGCCGCATCATACGCTAGCGTCACCAGGAATGTGGTGGTCAGGTTCATCAAGAAGGAGATCATCTGCCGATATGGTTTGCCAAGGAAGATCATCACGGACAACGGCACCAATTTGAATAATAAGATGATGGGGGAGATGTGCGATGAGTTTAAAATCCAACATCACAATTCCACGCCCTACCGACCAAAGATGAACGAAGTCGTAGAAGCGGCCAATAAGAATATCAAAAAGATCATCCAAAAGATGACCATGTCATATAAAGATTGGCATGAGATGCTCCCATTCGCGTTACACGGTTACCGGACTTCAGTGCGCACGTCAACCGGGGCAACGCCGTTCTCATTGGTATATGGAATGGAGGCTGTGCTACTGTTTGAGGTAGAAGTCCCGTCATTAAGAATCTTGGCGGAATCCGGATTAAAGGAATCAGAGTGGGCTCAAACGCACTATGACCAACTCAACCTTATTGAAGGTAAGCGCTTAACGGCCATGAGTCATGGGCACCTGTACCAGCAAAGAATGAAGAATGCATTCGACAAGAAGGTACGCTTGCGCAAGTTCCATGAGGGAGACCTGGTGTTGAAAAAGATGTCCCATGCTGTCAAGGACAATCGAGGAAAGTGGGCCCCAAACTACGAAAGGCCTTTTGTTGTGAAGAGGGCTTTTTCCGGATGAGCCCTGGTGCTTACCAACATGGACGGCGAGGAGCTACCTTCACCCGTGAACTCTAATGTTGTCAAGCGATACTATGCCTAGAATCTGGGCCAATAAAGGATGCCGCTGCATGTTCTTTATCTTTGTGTGTTTTCTGGGGTTTCCCCCAGGGATTCCCCGTCTACTGTATCTCTCGTTACAATCTTTTAAAGAAGTGAATGTGGGTTCGAGGCTTTAGTCCTCACGTTGGTTTTAAACCATGTGTTAGTTTGTGATCGCCTGAGCCTTTTCGCTCAGTTCATGGGATGCCCCAAGCGCTTAATTAAAATTGAACCTAAACCAGCTTTCACTAAAAATTGCTGCATTTAAAAAACGTTCATGCATACGCATACGCATGCATATTGTTGTGATAAAACAGGGGCAGAATCATCTTGAGCTACTGTCAGGGGTCGAGGCAAGGTTAAAGACAGAAAACCAATCAAGGTAAGACAATGACCCGGTCATGATTGGCCGCACATTGTTTGTTTCCTACTTGCAAGTACTTAGGAACGGACGCAAATGGAGGATAGGGTCACGACTGACCGATCGTCGTCCCTTCCCAGCGCTGGACAAGCAGAGAACGTCGCTGCAAGGCAGCCCAGTATCCTTTGAATTCACAGTGATTATTACTATTGTTTGTTTTAAATAAGTAAATCGATGCCTAATTCTAACTTAAGTAAGTTCGAGTAGGCAAACGTTAACCTGTAAAGAGAGGGGGCCATGGTTATGTTTCCCCTAAAAAAATAAAAATAAATAAAAAAATGGCAGGTTAGCTCGCCTGGGCGAGCTGAGCTTGCCTGGGCGAGCAACCCCTGCACCAAAATACAAAAACAAGGGAGGGGAACGTTTTTGCATTCAAAAACTTATTCCCCCCCATTCAAAAGCAATACCCACGGGATTTACGAGTTTGCAGCCCTAGGGTCATCATTTTTCGCATTTTTTGATTCCGTTTTGTGCTTTTATTCGTCACCAGCAAGTAAGTATTCCATCTTTAAGCTTTCTAGCTTTTCATTGGTGCATTTTGATCTTCTTTTGGTGCTCTAGATTGTGGGGATGTGCTCAGATATGTGGGGCAATTTTGGTTTGTTTTCTTGCTTGATTGGGTTAGATTGAGGGTTTGTATGAGATGGCCCTAGGCCTGTAATGCATTTTGGAGCAATGGGGCATGCCACATTGTCCTCATTCTCTTGCTATTAATCCCTAAACATGCGCCCACCAAGTGTTCAGTGAAATGCCTCAATGGCATTTGCGCATGATTTTGTAGGGAAACAACCTATTGGACAATTTGGTTTGCACATGTTTGCTGTCTTTGGAGCGTGTATTCAGTTTCATAAGGGCTAGAAAGATTGCCCCACATACACCCTTGGCCTAGGAACCGAAGCTTGTTTTTGGATGCAACAGAACACGAGAATGGGTGCATATTAGGTGAAGCTACCCTTTTTGGCCAGCAATTAGCTATGGGCTATGCCATAATAGTTTCCTTACACTTAGATGTTTAGAAATTTTTTCATCATGGACATGTAGGTGTAGAATAGGTAGCAAAATACCTTTAGCAATTTACACCTTTGGATATGGTAGCAAGATACTTGGATTTGTGTACATGTAATTTTTGGGTAGTCAAAATGTCTCACAAAAATGTATATATATTGTATGTTATGTAAAGAAATACCTTACAAAGATACCTTTTTAATTTGAATGCAATTTTAGTTAGCAAAAAATATACTTGAATTTGCATGCAGCTTTAGGTAGCAAAAACACTTGAATAAGCATAAAATGTAGCACCTTATTGTGTGGGTAACCAAGATTCCTCATGAAATTTGTGTATGTATAGGTATTAGAAATACCCGAATGTGCACGTGTGCAATTTTTGGTAGCCAAAATATCTTGAGTATGCATGTGTGTAAATTTAGCAAAGGAAATGCATGTGATTTAGGTAGCAAAATACGCCTTGGAAGTGCATATACGTGATCTAGGTAACGAAGATGCCTTGGTTATACATGAGTGCAATTTTTAGTTAGCAGAATATCTTGTGCGAATGTATGTTCGTAAGGAAATGTGTGCATGAGTTTGTTTTAAATTTACATTGATGTTTGTGTTTATTGGAGGAGGTTTCATGCCGTTTTTGTTTTGAAAGTAGCATTTCTTGGTGAAACTAACTTCCCAAAATGTTTGTCTTTTTAGGAAATGACCCCAAGGAAGCTCGCCTCAAAGAGATCCAGGAAAGACAAAGGATGGTCATTCCTCCGGGAGAGACGCGTCCAGCTTAGGGACGACGAGTATACCGACTTCCAGGAAGAGATAGTTCGCCGGTGGTGGGCATCGCTGGTTACCCCCATGGCCAAGTTCGACCCAGACATAGTCCTCGAGTTTTATGTCAATGCTTGGCCTACAGAGGAGGGTGTGCGTGATATGCGATCTTGGGTGAGGGGTCAGTGGATCCCTTTCAATGCGGATGCCCTCAACCAGTTCCTGGGATATCCTTTAGTGCTGGAGGAGGGCCAGGAATGCGAGTATGGTCAGAGGAGGAATCGGGCCGATGGGTTTGATGAGGAGGCCATCGCCCAGTTGCTGTGTATACCGGGGCAGGATTTTGCCCGGACCGCTGCCGGGAGGCGGGTGCGAATCATGCGCACCAATATGACTACCCTGACTCAGACATGGATGACGTTGCTGCTTAGCAACATCCTACCCAGCGATCATAATTCTGACCTCCCCCTACCGAAGTGTCATCTGGTGTATGCCATTCTGACACGGATGAGCGTTCATGTGGCTCAGTTGATCGCTGATGCCATTTATCTCTTTGCAGGTATGCCGCCTACCAGGCACCCTCTGGACCCGAATAAGTCCAACAAGGCCCTAGGATTTCCGGCTTTGATCACAGGACTCTGCCAGTCGTTCGGAGTCCCCGTCGCACCTAGTAAGGTGATTCGGCCACCCATCACTCGAGCTTTTATTGAGAAGTATTGCACGCAGAGACAGGCACAGGGTGGCGACCCTCAGGCCCTAGATGCACCGCCTCCACCTCCTCAGGCTGACCCAGCTGGGTCATTTGACACAGAGCAGTATTTACGGCATTTGGTTCGCCAGCAGGCGGCCAACCACAGGGCGCACGTGCAGACCCATGACTCTCTATATTAGCTTAGCCTCATCCTGTAGAGCAAGGGTTTTGTTTCTTTTCCATGCCCTACTCCGAATCAGTTCAGGGCAGAGGTATCATGGCTCGGAGATTGGCCTGAGGCCCAGGCTGCAGAGGCATCCGCAGAGGCTCCCGGCGAGCCAGATGAGGCCCGCGAGGATGAGGAGATGTCAGGTTTGCTCGGCTTCTTGGGAGGGAGTGGAGCCACATGACTGGGAGATTCCCCAGATTCATGATTTTTTCAGTTTTATGTTCATTTTTTTGTCATTTTTGTGTTATGTTATTTTATGAGGCTAACGTGTGTTTTTGTTGTTTCGATTGTCTTTTGTTTTGCGCATACATCTTGTTTGGATTGTTGCGTTAATGCTTATGTCGTTATTGTCGACAATGTTTATTTGAAGTTCCGGAACCGCGTAGAGTTTCATTTAGGAACGTCGTCCTAAAAAACAAACAAGAAAAAGAAATAAACAAATGATCAAAAGAAAAAAATAAGTTGTCTAGCTGAAAAAAAAACAATATGCTTTTGAAAAGAGATGACTCCCAACTTTTCTTTGAAAAAAGTTTTCACTGGTCATAACCAGTTTTTGAAAAAAAATGTGTATACACCTGAAGGGTGAATGCTGTGAAAATTTTCCTGAACACCAAAAAAATAGACTCGGATGAATGCACAAATTGATAAAAGAACATATTTTGGAAACATTGGGTTGACTTAAAATAGAGGAAATGAATCCTGAGCCCTAGCATCACATGACCAAAAAATTTTCGACACTTGAGTGTCCACATAGGTGCATGCATGACTAGTTTTGCATAAAATTTCCAAATCATCATTGTTGCATTTGTGTCATGGAAATAATGTGGGACATTCCCTTTTATCCCTGAACTAAACCAAACCCTAACATGTGTCATGTCTATCCATTTTACAAGCCTTGAGCCAAAAATCCTAACTTACCATAAACTTTGACCCGGGGTGAGAATGTCAATCCCTACCCTCGGAAGAAAAAGAGTGGGAGAAAGCAAAAAAAAGAAAAGAAGGAAAATTCCCAAATCAAAGAGTGGGAGAAAGCAAAAAAAAAAGGAAAAGAAGGAAAATTCCCAAATCAAAGAGTGGGAGAAAGCAAAAAAAAAAGAAAAGAAGGAAAATTCCCAAATCAAAGAGTGGAAGGAAGAAAAGGAAGGAAAGAAAATTCCCGATCAAGGATCGAAGGAAAATAGAGGAAAGGTGCAGAAAGGTCGTTGGACCAGATGATATCTAAACAATACAGAATTGTCACCAAATAAACAAAAAGAAGGAAAGGAAACCACGACCTAAAGTGGTTTTCTCCCTTAGATTGCCAACCAAAATCTTGTGCGTCGGTGACTTGTTCGCCTCGCATAAAACAAAAACAGAAAAGAAAAAGGCCAGAAAACTTAGAGCCAAATTTCCCATCAAAAGAACCCAATTCCAAAGAAAATTCCTATTGATCCATGATCGTGCATGTAATCTTTGATTTGATAGGAAATGATTTGCAAAGTCAAGTCATGACATATCTATGGTTCGGAATTAGGATGAAACACTTACCTGTGCGAAATTGATACACTTTGAGTGAGTTTCTTCTATTTTTGTTGAACCCAGTGTTTCCTCTAAATGCTCATTTAGAAGCAAAATGCTAACATCCAAAATCTCATTTATGGTTATGAGAAGATTTCATTAGTTTACATTCCTTCCCTAGTAGACACATTGTTTTTCATCCAAAAATATGTTGCTCTGATCAGTTGGAAATTTTGTCTCTTTACTAAAGCATGTTCGCATTTTAGTGAAGAAAACACCGAGACTATTTTTAGTCTCACAAGTTATCCAGAACTACGTAGGTCTGAATTCCTCATTTGAGGATACGTAGGAGCAAGAGCCTCGCTTTTGTCGGCCGCCCCACAATTTCTGTCATACTGACACTAGAGTCATGTGACATGCGGAGATACCCAAGTGGTTGTCCGCACTTTCAAAACTTTCTTTTGCTATCTGTAAGACAAAAAGCCTGATAGCATGCAGAGACTAACGTCATCTTCTGCACCCTTCGTCAATCGCGGCCCAACAAGCCTGTTGACACGCGGAGATTTACGTCATCTTCCGCGCTCACAAGATCTGTCATACTGATGTTTGAGTCACACTGATGGGCGGAAATACCAGAGTGGTTATCCATATAAACATTCTTTTTCTATCTCTGTAAGATAGAAAGCCTGATAGCATGCAGAGACTAACGTCGTCTTCTGCACCCTTCGTCAATCGCGGCCCAACAAGCCCGTTGACACGCGGAGATTTACGCCATCTTCCGCGCTCACAAGATCTGTCATACTGACATTTGAGTCACGCTGACGGGCGGAAATACCTGAGTGGTTATCTGTATAAACATTCTTTTGCTATCTGTAAGACAGAAAGCTGGATAGCATGCAGAGACTAACGTCGTCTTCTGCACCCTTCGTCAATCGCGGCCCAACAAGCCCGTTGACACGCGGAGATTTACGTCATCTTCCGCACTCACAAGATTTGTCATACTGACATTTGAGTCACACTGACGAGCGGAAATACCCGAGTGGTTATCCGTATAAACATTCTTTTGCTATCTGTAAGATAGAAAGCCTGATAGCATGCAGAGACTAACGTCGTCTTCTGCACCCTTCGTCAATCGCGACCCAACAAGCCCGTTGACACGCAGAGATTTACGTCATCTTCCGCGCTCACAAGATCTGTCATACTGACGTTTGAGTCACACTGACAGGCGGAGATACCCGAGTGGTTATCCGTATAAACTTTCTTTTGCTATCTCTAAAACTCAAAGCATGATAGCAAGCTGAGTGGATAAACGTGCAGATACATGTTCTGCGCCCTTTATCATTCAGGAACAACAAGTTGAGTGGATAAACGTGCAGATACATGTTCTGCGCCCTTTATCATTCAGGAACAATAAGCTGAGTGGGTAAACGCGTAGAAATAGATTTTGCGCCCTTTACCATTCAGATTTCGCAAGTTGGGTGATAAACGCGCAGAGACAAATTTTGCGCCCTTTGTCATTTCGCACATCTTTTCGTCACCCAGAGGCGATCGTGTCCAACAAAACGTGGAGACAAATTATGGTCATTCTGCGTCTTATATCAACCGAGAGGAACAAATTCGACAGTATCGGGATGATGTGTCGATACTAATCATTTTCAGATTTTTGCAGGTTCCGCTGACAGGAAGGTTCACTGGCCGAAAGGTGTTTCGCTCGAACGAAATTAGTGTCTTATCTTTACTTCCCTTTTATCTCCAATAAAAGACAAGTAAAAAGGGGCAACTGTCATACCCTAATTTCGTCCGGGGACCTTTGCTTGGTGGCATGCAACTTTCATTTAACCATTTTGAGGTACTTGGCACCCATCGTCAGGCAATTTGTGAAGTTCCGTGACATGCCAGAACTCAAAAGGAAGCATTGTTGCACAATTCGTGAGGTTCCGTAGTCAAAAAGGGGATGATTATGTAATCCGCAAGGTTCCGTAACATTACAGAAAGAAAACAGGTATCGTTACAAAATTTGTAAGTTTCCGTAACTTTACGAAAAAGAATCACCAAAAAAAAGGGCAAGGGGTGTATTTAGTAGAAATGGGGGTGTAAATAGCAATCAGGCCCACTTGGGCCCTCCAGAAGATTCCTCCAGAAGGCGGTTGCTTCTGGAGGAAGTCACCTTGCTCAGCTGGGCGAGCTGGGTGGTAAGCATCTCCCCCATTTTGCTATAAATAGGGGGAGAAATGAAGAAGGATTTCATTCAGCCCTCCTGGTAATTCAAGAATCACTTGAAATTAGAGGAAAAAATTGGTTCCGTGAAGAAAATCCGAGCCGAGGCGCTTCCGTAAGGTTTCCGTGGGGATTTTCGCGAAGATTTTCAGCCGTTCTTCGACGTTATTCGTTCGTTCGTCATCGTTCTTCGGTCTTCAATGGGTAAGTTTCCAAATCGAGCTTTTCAATTCATTCTATGTACCTGTGGTGGTCCCCATTTGTTTTTACGTGCTTTTAATTTTCATTTTATTTACTTTCTGTACCCCCTTTTGACGTGCTTTAATCATTTGCTTAAGTCATTTTCTCATCTAATCAAAAAATAAAATAAATTTCCACCGATCATTTAAATTGCAATATCCGTTAGTTTCTGTTAAAATGAAATCCGACCGTTCGGTCATGCCGTAACTACGTTGGAAGCCAAAAAAAAGGTAAAATAATAATATAATAATCAAAAATATCTTTTAGTAAAATAAATCAAAAAGAATCAATCGGACATTTTCCTTTGGGATTTCTCTTTCTTAATCAAATCGATTAATAACCAAAGTGAAACTAAGGCTAAAATCAATTCATAAACCAAACTTTTGACGTTGCCTAAAAAAGCCATTTTCAAAGGTCCAAAGCCTTGAAATGGTCTTTTCCGCTTTTATCGATTAAGTGTAAATTTCAAAAGGGGCTAAAATCAACATGTAGCTATATTACCTCTTTCAAAAAATAAAGAGAACATTAAATGGTCCAATGCCTTAATGTCTTCTCTCTTTTCAAAAGAATTGAAAGTTTGTTTAATGGTCCGACGCCTTAAAAGACCTTTCATTCAATAAAAACATGTCTTGCAAAAAGAATAAAGATAACTTAACCAAACACTTTGTTCACAAAGAACTACGTAGGTCTGATTCCCTTATCGCAATTAAGGAATACGTAGGAGCAAGGGAAACACCCTCGTCGACCGCAAAAAGTTAAAAAATATAAAAAGTACAAAAAGAAATAAAGACGTAAAAGGGAACATAAAAATTGAAGTCATATTTGCACATTTGATTAAAGGTTGCCGTCTCTTGTGACGGACGTGTGGGGTGCTAATATCTTCCCCGTGCGTAAATACAACTCCCGAACCTTTCACTTAAAGTTCGTAGATCACGTCTTTTCTGGTTTTTCCGACGTTTTCCTCAAATAAACGTTGGTGGCGACTCCGCGCATATTCCTTTCTTGGAACACGCACCCGCGAGTCACGCGTCGCCCTCCCGCTGAAGGGTAGGTTGCGACAACATCCTCCACCACAAAGTCCACCATCTATTGCTAGCATGCATGATGAAGGACTACAACCACCTCCTCAATCATAAGAATTCGTGCCACAACAACATCATCCTCAATATTATGGGTACAATCCATAGTTCTTTAGTGCTAGTGAATAAGACTTTATGAGCAACCTCACAGGTACAAATCTTCGAACATTGGAATTTGCTTATGTGTTCATGTAAAGTATGTCAATACCTTCGTTTGCATCCTTTCACCAAACTATTCCCAGCAATTCTTCAACCAATCAACCAAATATTAATGACTTCATCTAGGAAGAGCAATCTGTTGTTCTTGATGAACAACTTCAACCACAAAAGCATGGACGAGTTTTTCCATAGCCAACAAGAAATAGGCAACCTCCCAAATGTCGAACTAGTAGACACAGACGACATTAATTACCCTTATTAAATTATTGTGTACTATGAATGTGAGTTTGCCCTTGTTAATTGATTGGAAATTAACTAAATTGACTGAGCATTGCTTTTTTCAAGACGATTTGATCCCACGTTGCTTTTTCCCAAACGAATTGACCTCGCATTACTTGTTTCGAGACAATGTGACTAAACGATGCTTTTTATGAGACAATTTGACTGAACATTGCTTTTTTTAAATTATGCAAACCAACTGTAATAAATTAAGATGTAATCCAAACCATTTATATTATCGGTGCGTTATGAGCCGTTTGTATGATCACCAGATATAAATAGCAATAGGGATTAGATGCAACTCAACACCTTTGTTTGATATTCACCATATTGCTTAAAACATGAAAAGTGTATCCATTCTTGTGTATTGCGATGGTGACATTATTCCATCATATGAAGGGATAATGTTTGAATGCCCTAGTGGTCCTAAAGTCATCACAATAATTGAGGACATGTCACTTGATGCCTTAAGGAAAACATTTTTTTACGCCAATGGAGATTGTAAATTTTTACTTGATCTTTTTTATCGTTATCCAATTTACATAGGTGATGATTGTGTTGAATACGACTGTATGGAGCTCAAACATGACGATGATGAGGGAAAAATATTTTTCATCTATTCAAAATTTAGCATCAAAGGTCATATTGAGTTGAAAACAACTTTTGGGTGTTTTTTAGGTGTAATCCTTGCCCTGCTACACAAACCAAGGAAACCAATAACAACTAATGAGATCATTGCTTTGATGCATGATGAATCTTTGTAGTCATTGCACAAACTAGTTGTTATAACTTTTTTAGAATAAATTTGTAATTCATCATTATAATTTTGTTGTTATTTTTTAAAAGATTTTCTACTTTAATTGTGTTAGTCTAGAGGATTATGATGTTTACCTAAGCTTTTTTTTTTTTCTTGTTCAATCATGCAAAATAACAATACATTCACATTATTTTAAAAAAAATGAAAATGAAATGAAAAAAAACTATTGTATGATTGAAATATATTTTTTCCGAGTGGATTTCCATTTTCTTTCATTTCCATTTTTTAAAAATTAAATATTTTAATCTTTCCATAAAAAAATTTAATTTAATCTTTTGTTAGTAAAATTTGTATTTAACCCACAATTTATTTATCTAAGTTTTCTTTATTTTTTTCATCTTCTTTAATCTAGATAAACTTGGTTTCATTTTTTTTCCTTTTTGTTAGGTATATTTAGTTTCAAATTATGCCATATATTCTAAATATTTCATTTAAGGATTTTTTTTTTAAATATTATTTGAAAAAATGGATTACATGTGTTTTCTTTAAAAAAATTAATTTAAAAATGAATCTCTATGTGGAATTAAAAACACGGTAGAAACGTTTGGAAATAATTTTAAACAAAAAAAAATTATAAAATTCACAACATATGTAAAATAAAATTTTATTTTTATAAATAATTAAAAATAAATAAATTAAATTAAACAAATAACAAAAAACGTTAAAAAAACTAGTTAAGAAATCGATTCCCGAATGACCGATTTCTTAATTGGGTACAAAAAAAAAAAAAAAAAACAAATGGACGTTTAGAAATTGGTTCCTTTATATCATTGATATAAATAATTTCTCAGTTGTATTATTTGGATTATTTTTTTATATTTTGGATAAAAATTCAATGAGGTTAACCAACTCAAAACTTCAATCATAGAACATAATTAAAAATAATACCTTCAAAATGAAAAAAAAAATTGTCATTAAAATAATTAACAAGTAAATATCTTATAAAAGATAACACAATTTCCATAAATTTAAAATAATTTTTTTAATTATAATACATTTAAAAATATTAATTATAAACCCAAAAAATCAAATGCCTAATAGGATAATATCTACAATTACAAAAATCAAAACTCAAATAAAAATAATTATATATTATATTTATTATATTTACATTCTTTTTATATTTTTTCTTTTAATATACGTAGTGAAACATTATTAATACTCGATGAAGGAACAAATAATAGTAAGTTTAAATGCACATAATATTTTTTAAGACAA